>NC_050570.1:6637151-6937151 GCF_013265735.2 Oncorhynchus mykiss
TACATCACCACCCTCTATACTGGACTACAGTACATTACCACCCTCTATACTGGACTACAGTACATTACCACCCTCTGTACTGGACTACAGTACATTACCACCCTCTATACTGGACTACAGTACATTACCCCCCTCTGTACTGAACTACAGTACATTACCACCCTCTATACTGGACTACAGTACATTACCACCCTCTATACTGGACTACAGTACATTACCACCCTCTATACTGGACTACAGTACATTACCACCCTCTATACTAGACTACAGTACATTACCACCCTCTATACTGGACTACAGTACATTACCACCCTCTATACTGGACTACAGTACATTACCACCCTCTGTACTGGACTACAGTACATTACCACCCTCTATACTGGACTACAGTACATTACCCCCCTCTGTACTGAACTACAGTACATTACCACCCTCTATACTGGACTACAGTACATTACCACCCTCTATACTGGACTACAGTACATTACCACCCTCTATACTGGACTACAGTACATTACCACCCTCTATACTAGACTACAGTACATTACCACCCTCTATACTGGACTACAGTACATTACCACCCTCTATACTGGACTACAGTACATTACCACCCTCTGTACTGAACTACAGTATATTACCACCCTCTATACTGGACTACAGTACATTACCCCCCTATGTACTGAACTACAGTACATTACCCCCCTCTGTACTGAACTACAGTACATCACCACCCTCTATACTGAACTACAGTACATTACCACCCTCTGTACTGAACTACAGTATATTACCACCCTCTATACTGGACTACAGTACATTACCCCCCTATGTACAGCACATTACCACCCTCTATACTGGACTACAGTACATTACCACCCTCTGTACTGAACTACAGTATATTACCACCCTCTATACTGGACTACAGTACATTACCCCCCTATGTACAGTACATTACCACCCTCTGTACTGAACTACAGTACCTCACCACCCTCTATACTGGACTACAGTACATTACCACCCTCTATACTGGACTACAGTACATTACCCCCCTATGTACAGTACATTACCACCCTCTGTACTGAACTACAGTATATTACCACCCTCTATACTGGACTACAGTACATTACCCCCCTATGTACAATACATTACCACCCTCTGTACTGAACTACAGTACCTCACCACCCTCTATACTGGACTACAGTACATTACCACCCTCTATACTGGACTACAGTACATTACCACCCTCTGTACTGAACTACAGTACATCACCACCCTCTGTACTGAACTACAGTACATTACCACCCTCTGTACTGAACTACAGTATATTACCACCCTCTATACTGGACTACAGTACATTACCCCCCTATGTACAGCACATTACCACCCTCTATACTGGACTACAGTATATTACCCCCCTCTGTACTGGACTACAGTACATTACCACCCTCTATACTGGACTACAGTACATTACCCCCCTCTGTACTGAACTACAGTACATTACCACCCTCTATACTGGACTACAGTACATTACCCCCCTCTGTACTGGACTACAGTACATTACCACCCTCTATACTGGACTACAGTACATTACCACCCTCTATACTGGACTACAGTATATTACCACCCTCTATACTGGACTACAGTACATTACCCCCCTCTGTACTGGACTACAGTACATTACCACCCTCTATACTGGACTACAGTACATCACCACCCTCTGTACTGAACTACATTATCACTCTGTACTGGATCTGTGTGCGTCATAATGGGACATTGATCTTATTTACCTACAGTGTGTTAGTGCTAGGTGGTTAGGGCTAGTTACATGCTAAGTGGTTAGTGCTAGTTACATGCTAAGTGGTTAGGGCTAGTTATATGCTAAGTGGTTAGGGCTAGTTACATGCTAAGTGGTTAGGGCTAGTTACATGCTAAGTGGTTAGGGTTAGTTATATGCTAAGTGGTTAGGGCTAGTTACATGCTAAGTGGTTAGGGTTAGTTATATGCTAAGTGGTTAGGGCTAGTTACATGCTAAATGGTTAGGGCTAGTTATATGCTACGTGGTTAGTGCTAGTTACATGCTAAGTGGTTGGGCTAGTTACATGCTAAGTGGTTAGGGCTAGTTATATGCTAAGTGGTTAGGGCTAGTTACATGCTAAGTGGTTAGGGCTAGTTATATGCTAAGTGGTTAGTGCTAGTTATATGCTAAGTGGTTAGGGCTAGTTACATGCTAAGTGGTTGGGGCTAGTTATATGCTAAGTGGTTAGGGCTAGTTACATGCTAAGTTTAGGGTTAGTTATATGCTAAGTGGTTAGGGCTAGTTACATGCTAAATGGTTAGGGCTAGTTATATACTACGTGGTTAGTGCTAGTTACATGCTAAGTGGTTGGGCTAGTTACATGCTAAGTGGCTTTAGGGCTAGTTATATGCTAAGTGGTTAGGGCTAGTTACATGCTAAGTGGTTAGGGCTAGTTATATGCTAAGTGGTTAGTGCTAGTTACATGCTAAGTGGTTAGTGCTAGTTACATGCTAAGTGGTTAGTGCTAGTTACATGCTAAGTGGTTAGGGCTAGTTACACCCTCTGTAGGGGTAGCCTAGTGGTTAGAGCGTTGGACTAGTAACCGGAAGGTTGCAAGTTCAAATCCCCGAGCTGACAAGGTACAAATCTGTCGTTCTACCCCTGAACAGGCAGTTAATCCACTGTTCCTAGGCTGTCATTGAAAATAAGAATTTGTTCTTAACTAACTTGCCTAGTAAAATATAAAAATAAGTAGTTAGGGCTAGTTATATGGTTAGTGGTTAGTGCTAGTTACATTCTAAGTGGTTAGTGCTAGTTACATGCTAAGTGGTTAGTGCTAGTTACATGCTAAGTGGTTAGTGCTAGTTACATGCTAAGTGGTTAGTGCTAGTTACATGCTAAGTGGTTGGGCTAGTTACATGCTAAGTGGTTAGGGCTAGTTACATGCTAAGTGGTTAGGGCTAGTTATATGCTAAGTGGTTAGGGCTAGTTATATGCTAAGTGGTGAGTGCTAGTTACATGCCAAGTGGTTAGTGCTAGTTACATGCTAAGTGGTTGGGCTAGTTACATGCTAAGTGGTTAGGGCTAGTTACATGCTAAGTGTTAGGGCTAGTTATATGCTAAGTGGTTAGGGCTAGTTATATGCTAAGTGGTGAGTGCTAGTTACATGCCAAGTGGTTAGTGCTAGTTACATGCTAAGTGGTTAGTGCTAGTTACATGCTAAGTGGTTAGTGCTAGTTACATGCTAAGTGGTTAGGGCTAGTTATATGCTAAGTGGTTATGGCTAGTTACATGCTAAGTAATTAGTGCATTCGGAAAGTATTCAGACCCCTTGGACTTTTTACACATTTTATTACGTTACAGCCTTATTCTAAAATGGATGAAATAGTTTTTTCCCCCTCATCAATCTACACACAATACCCCATAATGACATCACAATACCCCATAATGACATCACAATACCCCATAATGAGAAAGCAAAAACAAGTTTTTATAAATTATTGCAATTCTTTTTAGAATAAAAACACGGAAATATCACATTTACATAAGTATTCAGACCCTTCACTCAGTACTTTGTTGAAGCACCTTTGGCAGCGATTACAGCCTCGAGTCTTCTTGGGTATGACTCTACAAGCCTGGCACACAACGCAGGGGTGTGAATACAATGTAAATGATATATTTCT
Organism: Oncorhynchus mykiss; assembly: GCF_013265735.2. Taxonomy (NCBI): domain Eukaryota; kingdom Metazoa; phylum Chordata; class Actinopteri; order Salmoniformes; family Salmonidae; genus Oncorhynchus; species Oncorhynchus mykiss. Next base: position 6,640,848 of record NC_050570.1, read on the forward strand.
GTATTTCGTTATCAGTAAATTTGCTAACATTTCTGAAAACATGTTTTCACTTTGTCATTCTGGGATATTGTGTGTAGGTGGGTGAGAGAAAAAAAACATCTCTGTAATCCATTTTGGAATTCAGGCTGTAACAGAACAAAATGTGGAATATAAGTCAAGGGGTATGAACACTTTCTGAAGGCACTGTATATCCATGTTACTGCTAGACAGCCTCCTTCTAATGAAAAAGGAGATTGTTCCTACACACAGTGTCTAGCTTGAGATTTCCCAGTCTCTGTCTCTACATACACATCTCTGCTGCCTCTCTGATGCACGCTGCTGTTCAGCGTCGCCAATAGTTACCAAAACACTACGTCAAACACTTGTGTGTGTGTGTGTGTGTGTGTGTGTGTGTGTGTGTGTGTGTGTAAGTGTGTGAATTAAGAAGTACTTAGAGAGCGGGTAGAGAGCATTATAAATAAGAGGTTCTGTTGATGGCCTGCTGATAGAGGTTCTGTTGATGGTCTGCTGATAGAGGTTCTGTTGATGGCCTGCTGATAGAGGTTCTGTTGATGGCCTGCTGATAGAGGTTCTGTTGATGGCCTGCTGATAGAGGTTCTGTTGATGGCCTGCTGATAGAGGTTCTGTTGATGGCCTGCTGATAGAGGTTCTGTTGATGGCCTGCTGATAGAGGTTCTGTTGATGGCCTGCTGATAGAGGTTCTGTTGATGGCCTGCTGATAGAGGTTCTGTTGATGGCCTGCTGATAGAGGTTCTGTTGATGGCCTGCTGATAGAGGTTCTGTTGATGGCCTGCTGATAGAGGTTCTGTTGATGGCCTGCTGATAGAGGTTCTGCTTATTTATAATGACGGCCTACCCCGGCCAAACCCAAACCCTACAGCTTGGAATCAAACCAGGGTCTGTAGTGACGCCTCTAGCACTGAGATGCAGTGCCTTTAGAACGCTGAACCAGGGTCTGTAGTGACGACTCTAGCACTGAGATGCAGTGTTTTAGACCGCTGAACCAGGGTGTCTGTAGTGACGCCTCTAGCACTGAGATGCAGTGTTTTAGACCGCTGAACCAGGGTCTGTAGTGACGCCTCTAGCACTGAGATGCAGTGTTTTAGACCGCTGAACCAGGGTCTGTAGTGACGCCTCTAGCACCGAGATGCAGTGTTGTAGACCGCTGAACCAGGGTCTGTAGTGACGCCTCTAGCACCGAGATGCAGTGTTTTAGACCGCTGAACCAGGGTCTGTAGTGACGCCTCTAGCACTGAGATGCAGTGTTTTAGACCGCTGAACCAGGGTCTGTAGTGACGCCTCTAGCACTGAGATGCAGTGTTTTAGACCGCTGAACCAGGGTCTGTAGTGACGCCTCTAGCACTGAGATGCAGTGTTTTAGACCGCTGCACCACTCAACTGTGGAGCTTTACCTTCAAAAAGATGAAGTCTTACAGTAAGCAGAACAGACGTAAATGATCTCCTGACCTTCTGAAAGCCTGCTGGGTGCCGCTTGGAACTCTGTGTGTGTGTGTGTGTGTGTGTGTGTGTGTGTGTGTGTGTGTGTGTGTGTGTGTGTGTATGTGTTGATGAATCATTGTTCCACGTAGAGTGGCGGTTATAATCTCCGTCATAACACCTGTACATGTATTCTATTAAACAATGTAGATCAAAAACAGACTAGGACAGCCGTCTCCAAATGGCACCCTATTCCCTATATAGTGCACTACTTTGACCAGAGCTATTCCCTATATAGTGCACTACTTCTCACCAGACCTATTCTCTATATAGTGCACTAATTCTCACCAGACCTATTCCCTATATAGTGCACTACTTTGACCAGAGCTATTCCCTATATGGTGCACTACTTTGACCAGAGCTATTCCCTATATGGTGCACTACTTTGACCAGCGCTATTCCCTATTTAGTGTACTACTTTGACCAGAGCTATTCCCTATATAGTGTACTACTTTGACCAGAGCTATTCCCTATATAGTGCACTACTTTGACCAGACCTATTCTCTATATAGTGCACTAATTCTCACCAGACCTATTCCCTATATAGTGCACTACTTTGACCAGAGCTATTCCCTATTTAGTGCACTACTTCTCACCAGACCTATTCCCTATATAGTGCACTACTTTGACCAGAGCTATTCCCTATATAGTGCACTACTTTGACCAGAGCTATTCCCTATTTAGTGCACTACTTCTCACCAGACCTATTCCCTATATAGTGCACTACTTTGACCAGAGCTATTCCCTATATAGTGCACTACTTTGACCAGAGCTATTCCCTATTTAGTGCACTACTTCTCACCAGACCTATTCCCTATATAGTGCACTACTTTGACCAGAGCTATTCTCTATATAGTGCACTACTTTGACCAGTACCCACAAGGCTCTGATCAAAAGTATTACAGTATGTAGGGAATAGGGTACCATTAGTGACATAGACACTATCTAGCCATCCCACTGTTGCAGAAGGCATTAAGTTACTCTCTCTGACTTCCTGCCTGAAGGCTATTGGCCGATGTCCGTTCTAGAATCAGCGTGTAAGAGATGGCCTCTGACTGTGCAAGACTAGCTTGGGTCTGTCGTGCATCCAGAGACTCTCTTTCCTGTCAGCTGCTCGTCTTAGTCACTTTGGCTCTGTCGCATTTGTCTAAAAAGCCCTCGCCTGGCGTCTTTCATTGCTCCAGGTGATGGGTGTAGAAGGAGTGAGAGCTGACCGGAGTGACCTTTCAACTCTGTTGTTCTGTTATTATGCGTTTCTCACAGAAACTCCATCTAAAAAGGCATTTTTCTTTCGCTCTGTTTCCGCTCATAGATTATTCCTCTTTTTTTCTTTCACCACCTTTTAAACATTTAGTCACAAAACCCTCTGGAGTATCATAGTCAGCCACTTAAAATGGAAATGGATCTAACTCCCTCTCTCCCGTCTCTCCCTTTCCTCTCCCTCTCTCCTCTCTCTCTCACTCCCTCTATCCATCTCTCCTGTCTCTCCCTTCTCTCATGTCTCTCCCTTTCCTCTCCCTCTCTCCTGTCTCTCCCTTCTCTCATGTCTCTCCCTTTCCTCTCCCTCTCTCCTGTCTCTCCCTTTCCTCTCTCCCTCTCTCCTGTCTCTCCCTTTCTTCTCCCTCTCTCCTCTCTCCCGTCTCTCCGTTTCCTCTCCCTCTCTCTCTCTCCTCTCTCCCTCACTCCATCTATCCATCTCTCCTGTCTCTCCCTCTCTCCTGTCTCATGTCTCTCCCTTTCCTCTCCCTCTCTCCTGTCTCTCCCTTTCCTCTCTCCCTCTCTCCTCTCTCCCTCTCTCCTGTCTCTCCCTCTCTCCTGTCTATCCCTCTCTCCCTCTCTCCTGTCTCTCCCTCTCTCCCTCTCTCCTGTCTCTCCCTCTCTCATGTCTCTCCCTTTCCTCTCCCTCTCTCCCTCTCTCCTCTCTCTTCTCTCCCTTCCCTCTCCCTCTCTCCTGTCTCTCCCTCTCCCTCTTTCCTCTCCCTCTCCCTCTCTCTCCTCTCTCCCTCCCTTTCCTCTCCTCTCTCAAGTATCGTTTGAGAGTAAATCCTGGTTAAGCATGTCCTGTCAAGTCAGTCAAAGCCTTCCCGAGTGCCGCTGTGGTCTAAGACACTGCATCACAGTACTAGAGGCGTCACTACAGATCCGGGTTTGATTCCAGGCTCTGTCGTAGCCAGCCGCGACCGCAAGAGACGGCGCACAATTGGCCCAGTGTCGTCCGGGTCAGGGGAGGATTTGGCCTGCTGGGATGTCCTTGTCCAATTGCGCTCTAGCGACTCCTTGTGGCAGGCTGGGCGCATGCACGCTGACTTTGGTCGCCAGCTTCACTGTGTTTCCTCCGACACATTGGTGCGGCTGGCTTCCAGGTTAGGTGAGCAGTGTGTCAAGATGCAGGGTCGTGATTCAGAGGACCCATGGCTTTCCACCTTCGAGTAACTACCAATTGGATATCACGAAATTGGGGAAAAATATTTATAAACCAAAATAAATATATATAGAGGAATAAAAACTCTAAACTAACTTTTTTTAAACATAATAATAAATAAATAAATAACATTTGAAATAAGGAACAAATTGAGTCTAAGCCGCTGCCTCTAGATCACCAGTACTATATGGGTTCAATTCCCCTGCTCTAGCACGTTCTCTCTCCTCTAGATCACCAGTACTACATGGGTTCAATTCCCCTGCTCTAGCACGTTCTCTCTCCTCTAGATCACCAGTACTACATGGGTTCAATTCCCCTGCCCTAGCACGTTCTCTCTCCTCTAGATCATCAGTACTACATGGGTTCAATTCCCCTGCTCTAGCACGTTCTCTCTCCTCTAGATCACCAGTACTACATGGGTTCAATTCCCCTGCTCTAGCACGTTCTCTCTCTTCTAGATCACCAGTAATGCATGGGTTCAATTCCCCTGCTCTAGCACATTCTCTCTCCTCTAGATCACCAGTACTACATGGGTTAAACTCCCTGCTCTAGCACATTCTCTCTCCTCTAGATCACCAGTACTACATGGGTTAAACTCCCTGCTCTAGCACGTTCCCTCTCCTCTAGATCACCAGTACTACATGGGTTAAACTCCCTGCTCTAGCACGTTCTCTCTCTCCTCTAGATCACCAGTACTACATGGGTTAAACCCCCTGCTCTAGCACGTTCTCTCTCCTCTAGATCACCAGTACTACATGGGTTAAACTCCCTGCTCTAGCACGTTCTCTCTCTCCTCTAGATCACCAGTACTACATGGGTTAAACCCCCTGCTCTAGCACGTTCTCTCTCCTCTAGATCACCAGTACTACATGGGTTAAACTCCCTGCTCTGGCACGTTCTCTCGCTCCTCCTTCTTTTCCTACTATCTTATGGGAGGGACTTCCCTGCACTACTTGGGAAAAAAGAGAAACACACAGGCTTCTGGTTTGATCACTGGAAGTAGTGCCTGGTGTAACCACACCTTACTGTGTGAGGCTGCTCCCGAGTGGCACAGAGGTGTAAGGCACTGCATCTCAGTGCTAGAGGCGTCACTACAGACCCTGGTTCGATTCCCGGCTGTATCACAACCGCCCATGATTGGGAGTACCATAGGGCGGTGCACAATTGGCCCAGTGCCATGCGGTTCCATAGCTACCTGCTAACACTATGGTTCATTCACTAAGACACAGTACTGATAACACTGTGGTTCATTCACTAAAACACAGTACTGGTAACACTAGAGGCCAGGCACTAAGACACAGTACTGCTAACACTAGAGGCCAGGCACTAAGACACAGTCCTGCTAACACTAGAGGCCAGGCACTAAGACACAGTCCTGCTAACACTAGAGGCCAGGCACTAAGACACAGTACTGCTAACACTAGAGGCCAGGCACTAAGACACAGTCCTGCTAACACTAGAGGCCAGGCACTAAGACACAGTCCTGCTAACACTAGAGGCCAGGCACTTGTCCACTTGTTAATTGTTTGTAGTTTCAATTCCCCTGCTCTAGCACGTTCTCTCTCCTCTAGATCACCAGTACTACATGGGTTCAATTCCCCTGCTCTAGCACGTTCTCTCTCCTCTAGATCACCAGTACTACATGGGTTCAATTCCCCTGCTCTAGCACGTTCTCTCTCTCCTCTAGATCACCAGTACTACATGGGTTCAATTCCCCTGCTCTAGCACGTTCTCTCTCCTCTAGATCACCAGTACTACATGGGTTCAATTCCCCTGCTCTAGCACGTTCTCTCTCTCCTCTAGATCACCAGTACTACATGGGTTCAATTCCCCTGCTCTAGCACGTTCTCTCTCCTCTAGATCACCAGTACTACATGGGCTGCAACCAATTTGACATTCAGTGACAATTTATATTCTCGTCTCTTCTATTCTCGGAGTTCAGTATGATGATCCTGATGGGATGTTTTTGTCCGACCCTCAGGATTCACCCCAGCCTCCTCCACCCCGGCAATCTCCCACACGGCAGAGCCAGCCGGGGTCAAGGCCAAGGTCAGGGACACGGACACGGTCACGGGCTAGGACACGGGAGCGGCTCGATCTCTGCATCGTCGTCTGTGAGCAGCATACATCAGGCCAAGCCGTCGCTACGCAGGATCAAAGGTCGTATCCACAGGAGCAAGAGCCTGGACAGCATCGACCTGCTGGACTCCAAAGTAAGTGAAGACACTAAAACGACAGACCTTTTCCCATTACTTCAAGCCCCTAAGTAATAACATGGTCATTTAGCAGATGATTTTTATTCAAACAGACAGAACTGGTAACATTACCAGATTCAATATGACACCACATCAGAGGGGAGGACGGCTCATAATAATGGCTGGAACGGAACAGATGGAATGGCATCGAACACCTGGAAACAATGGAAACCATGGAAACCATGTGTTTGATGTATTTGATACCATTCCACTCATTCCGCCTCCAGCCGTTACCACGAGCCCGTCCTCCCCAATTAGGGTGCCACCAACCTCCTTTGCACCACATGCCATGCACATGTTTACGTGAGCTAGCTACATAGCCCTAGCTAGTAATACGGTCATTTAGCTGACGCTCCTATCCAAAATGACTTACAGTACAGTGAGTCAGTGCATTTATGTCTTGAATATGGACTTATGTACATGTTTATATGAGCTAGCTCCATGTTGCGCCTAAGTAATGATATGTTAATTTCCAGAGTGATTTACTGAACTGTCAGCATTGGTAGTGACACATTCAGTGCATGTGGCCCATGCTAGTGTAACCTGTGTGAAATGGCTAGCTAGTGTAGCGGTGGTGCGCGCTAATAGCGTTTCAATCGGTGACGTCACTCTCTCTGAGACCTGAAGTAGTTGTTCCCTTTGCTCTGCAAGGGCCGCTGCTTTTGTGGAGCGATGGGTAACGGTGCTTCGTGGGAGGCAGTTGTTGATGTGTGCAGAGGGTCCCTGGTTCGAGCCCAGGTAGGGGCAAGGAGAGGGACGGAAGCAAAACTGTTACACTGGTATTGAACTCACAGTCACCCTGCCTCACTGAGACATTGGAACCACAGTCACTCTGCCTCACTGAGACATTGGAACCACAGTCACTCTGAGACATTGGAACCACAGTCACTCTGCCTCACTGAGACACTGGAACCACAGTCACTCTGCCTCACTGAGACATTGGAACCACAGTCACTCTGCCTCACTGAGACATTGGAACCAGAGTCACTCTGCCTCACTGAGACATTGGAACCACAGTCACTCTGCCTCACTGAGACATTGGAACCACAATCACTCTGCCTCACTGAGACATTGGAACCAGAGTCACTCTGCCTCACTGTAATATTGGAACCACAGTCACTCTGCCTCACTGAGACATTGGAACCACAGTCACTCTGCCTCACTGAGACATTGGAATCACAGTCACTCTGCCTCACTGAGACATTGGAATCACAGTCACTCTGCCTCACTGAGACATTGGAACCAGTCACTCTGCCTCACTGAGACATTGGAACCACAGTCCCTCTGCCTCACTGAGACAGTGGAACCACAGTCACTCTGCCTCACTGAGACATTGGAACCACAGTCACTCTGCCTCACTGAGACATTGGAACCAGTCACCGTGCCTCACTGAGACATTGGAACCACAGTCCCTCTGCCTCACTGAGACAGTGGAACCACAGTCACTCTGCCTCACTGAGACATTGGAACCACAGTCACTCTGCCTCACTGAGACATTGGAACCAGTCACCGTGCCTCACTGAGACATTGGAACCACAGTCACTCTGCCTCACTGAGACATTGGAACCACAGTCACTCTGCCTCACTGAGACATTGGAACCAGTCACTCTGCCTCACTGAGACATTGGAACCCCAGCCAGGTTCAGGTTCATGGCTATACTTGGTTCAGAGCCAGGCTGAGAAGATGAAGGCTGGTTGGTCTGAGTAGCCAGCTAGGGTTCAGTTGTAGTATCCATCTCTGAATTTGGTTTGATTTATTTGATCATTAAAAGTACATGGAAGTGTGCTCTGGCAGGAGACAGTGAAGACACAACAACAGAGCCAGGCTGAGAAGATGAAGGCTGGTTGGTCTGAGTAGCCAGCTAGGGTTCAGTTGTAGTATCCATCTCTGAATTTGGTTTGATTTATTTGATCATTAAAAGTACATGGAAGTGTGCTCTGGCAGGAGACAGTGGGGACATAATGTAATTAAACAGTAAGGCCCGAGGGGGTGTGGTATATGGCCAATATACCACGGCTAAGGGCTGTTTAAGCATGACGCAACGCGGAGTGCCTGGACACAGCCCTATATTAGCCATATATCACAAACCCTCGAGGTGCCTCATTGCTATTATTAAACTGGTTACCAACGTAATTAGAGCATTAAAAATGAATGTTTTGTCGTACCTGTGGTATACGGTCTGATATATCACGGCTGTCAGCCAATCATAATTCAGGTCTCAAACCACACAGTTTATAATACACAATAAAACTCTAAAGGCTTATTATATGCATTACAGTCGTGCTGCTGTCCGTCCGCCTGTCTGTCCTCACAGAGAGGAGAGACAGAGTGACTTACCACAAACTCGTTATGTCTTCATGAGCTGTCTGTCACGTTCGTCTGAATGAACGGATCAAGGAGCAGCGTACTTAGAGTTCTACATGTTTAATCAATATGAAACTCACCAAAAACAATACAGAAGGAAACGAAACGTGACGTTCTGGGCTGCTCACAGGCAGCTACACAAAAACAAGATCCCACAAACAACAGGTGGGAAAAAGGCTGCCTAAATATGATCCCCAATCAGAGATAACGATAGACAGCTTCCTCTGGTTGGGAACCATACCAGGCCAACATAGAAATGCAAAAAACTAGAGTAACCACCCTAGTCACACCCTGACCTAACCAAAATAGAGAATAAAAAGGATCTCTAAGGTCAGGGCATGACACTGTCAATCTCACACACACACACACACAGGATATGTGCACGCTCGCACAAACACACACACCTCAGTTTCAGGTTTGAAGAGCCAGAGAGGTCACTGTCACGTCACTGTGTCTCTCTCTCTAGAGACTAAGAACACAGCTGATGGCCTCTTGCCTCTCACACTGTATATCCTCCAACTGCTCTTAAATACAAGTAAAACTAAATGCATGATCTTCAACCGGTCGCTGCCTGCACCTGCCCGCCCGGCCAACATCACTTCTCTGGACGGCTCTGACTTAGAATATGTGGGCAACTACAAATACCTAGGTGTCTGGTTAGACTGTAAACTCTCCTTCCAGACTCACATCAAACATCTCCAATCCAAAGTTAAATCTAGAATTGGCTTCCTATTTCGCAACAAAGCATCCTTCACTCATGCTGCCAAACATACCCTCGTAAAACGGACCATCCTACCGATCCTCGACTTTGGCGATGTAATTTACAAAATAGCTCCCAATACCCTACTCAATAAATTGGATGCAGTCTATCACAGTGCCATCCATTTTGTCACCAAAGCCCCATATACTACCCACCACTGCGACCTGTACTCTCTCGCTGGCTGGCCCTCGCTTCATACTCGTCGCCAAACCCACTGGCTCCAGGTTACCTACAAGACCCTGCTAGGTAAAGTCCCACCTTATCTCAGCTCACTGGTCACCATAGCAGCACCCACCTGTAGCACGCGCTCCAGCAGGTATATCTCTCTGGTCACCCCCAAAACCAATTATTCCTTTGGCCGCCTCTCCTTTCAGTTCTCTGCTGCCAATGACTGGAACGAACTACAAAAATCTCTGAAACTGGAAACACTTATCTCCCTCACTAGCTTTAAGCACCAGCTGTCAGAACAGCTCACAGATTACTGCACATAGCCCATCTATAATTTAGCCCAAACAACTACCTCTTCCCCTACTGTATTTATTTATTTATTTTGCTCCTTTGCACCCCATTATTTTTATTTCTACTTTGCACATTCTTCCACTGCAAATCTACCATTCCAGTGTTTTACTTGCTATATTGTATTTACTTTGCCACCATGGCCTTTTTTTGCCTTTACCTCCCTTATCTCACCTCATTTGTTCACATCGTATATAGACTTGTTTCTACTGTATTATTGACTGTATGTTTGTTTTACTCCATGTGTAACTCCGTGTCGTTGTATGTGTCAAACTGCTTTGCTTTATCTTGGCCAGGTCGCAGTTGTAAATGAGAACTTGTTCTCAACTTGTCTACCTGGTTAAATTAAGGTGAAATAAAAAATAAAAGTACAGTGTGTGTATGTGTGTGTGTGTGTGTGTGTGTGTGTGTGTGTGTGTGTGTGTGTGTGTGTGTGTGTGTGTGTGTGTGTGTGTGTGTGTGTGTGTGTACATTGCACAAGAGAGAGGGAAAGGGAAACTTGCTGACTAGCTCAAACCCAAATGCAGCTTATGGAAGTAACAGTCTGCCTTTACAGTGAGTGATGAGGGGCTGCAGCTGTGGAGAGGAGAGGAGAGGAGAGGAGAGGAGAGGAGAGGAGAGGAGAGGAGAGGAGAGGAGAAGAGAGGAGAGGAGGAGGAAAGATCTACCTATCAGTGAGTGATGAGGGGCTGCAGCTGTAGAGAGGAGAGAGGAGAGGAGAAGAGGAAAGATCTACCTATCAGTGAGTGATGAGGGGCTGCAGCTGTGGAGAGGAGAGAAGAGAGGAGAGGAGAGAGGAGAGGAAAGATCTACCTATCAGTGAGTGATGAGGGGCTACAGCTGTGGAGAGGAGAGAGGAGAGGAAAGATCTACCTATCAGTGAGTGATGAGGGGCTACAGCTGTGGAGAGGAGAGAGGAGAGATCTACCTATCAGTGAGTGATGAGGGGCTGCAGTTGTGGAGAGGAGAGAGGAGAGGAGAAGAGGAAAGATCTACCTATCAGTGAGTGATGAGGGGCTGCAGGACTCAGTAGGAACCGGAGCTGTGAAGTGGATCTCTTTCCAGCAGCATCCCACTAAAACCTCACTCACATAGTGTGGGGAAAAACAAATCCACTGCTTCAATCATGTTTTATTCATTTCTGGTTTATTCGGATAGGAACAGATCAAAACACTGAGTAAAAATAATAATTTGATGCCTTGTACTACAGCAACACACTACAACCTCAGAGATGGCCTCTGCTACTAAGGTGCGGGGGGGGGGGGGGGGGGGGGGGGGGGGGGGGGGGGGGGGGGGGGGGGGGGGCATATTTAATTGGTTGTGACATGTAACGTTATCACCATTAGTTTAATGACATCATCCCACTACTAAAAGCTCCTTCACACAGAGCTGGAGGACCAAACTGCTGATGCAGAGATCTGGGACGGATTCATTGTGCGTTTTATACTAAAGCCAAATCGAATTTGATCTTGCATTGGGTTTTGATTGAAGAACAATCACTATAAATGGGGGTCAGAAACCGAAAAGTTGCTAGATTGAATCGCCGAGCTGACAAGGTAAAAATCTGTCATTCTGCCCCTGAACAAGGCAGTTACCCCACTGTTCCTAGGGCCGTCATTGAAAATAAGAATTTGTTCTTTACTGACTTGCCTGGTTAAATAAAAATAAAAATGCCGTCGCGTTGTTTTCTTCCGGATGTAGATTTCCGATGTTTGTTTACTGTAAGTGTTGGTTTGCTTTTGCCGTCTTTCAGCTACGCGGACTGGTATGAAGTGCAACCCTCAGGCCTGTTTACTCCTGTACTGGGGTCTCTTGGTTTCATAGTGTTGTTTATACTCATAAACGGGTTTATACTCATAAACAACATCCATGCTTCATAGCATTTGGTTCATTTCTGGATTATTTGGATAGGGACAGATAGATGCGTTGAATAAACAAATAGGAATCTGTCTCGTTGTACCACAGTGTCTAATGTATTCAGATTTTCAACACCTGTCCTCTTGCAGTATCATTTTGAGTCTTTCAGTTATGTTTGGAAGTGAATGTATAATTTGTTGGGGCATAAATATGTATTAATTCAGGACCATTAATACAATTATAGTGCTCCTTGCAGGATATTGTAGTTATTACTCCATAATAGGGAGGATTTCTGTTTTCATGTTTGATGGCCCATCCCTTTGACGTCATGGCCAGGGGGCGGAGCCGTGGCTGTGGGCCCACTCTCACTGTCATTGTGTTGGCAAGATGACCACTTGTTCACAGAAAGCTTGAATCTGATGTTTGTGCTAAGGCTGCAGAAAGCACAACAGAGATAGAGGGAGAAGGACTATAAAACCATACCTGGAAAAGAACAGACACTGGGGAAGACGAGAAGAGAGGTTGCTTAGCCTCTTTGTAGGCCGTCATTGTAAATAAGAATTTGTTCTTAACTGACTTGCCCAGTTAAATCCTCCACCCCTGCTGTACTAAGGACAACCACAATGTCAGGGACAGAATGCCAAATGGGACCCTATTCCCTATATAGTGCACTACTTTTGACCAGAATAAGGCACTATGTAGGGAATAGGGTACGAATTTCAGACTGCAGACAATGTCATTGTAAATTGACATAACTAGCCAGGGACTTATCCATCGCATATTTATCTTTCTATCTTACAGTATTATGCAGCAGTGAATGTACAGTATAATGAATTCATTTAGTTGGGATAAGAACTGAGCTTCCTTTTAATGAATAAATGTACTGCTGGCACACACACACACGCGCACACACACACACACACACACACACACACACACACACACACACCCCCTTAGGCTTTCTTTGTGTACATTAGACTTCTTCACTGAGACAATAGAGACATATGAGTCATCTTTCCTGCTGTTCAGATGAGTTTTAAACCCCCACAGAACATGCTTTGTGTCCACAATGCGCCCCCCCCCCCCCCCCCCCTATTTCCTATGGTCCCTGGTCTAAAATAGCGTACTGTAGAGGTAGGGTACAGGGTTCCGTTTGGGACGCATGGTTCATTTCTTGCAGTGATATCCTGGAGGAGTTCTACAACAATGAGAATTTCCATCTAAGGACCTTGGTTATATATGTGAGAACTAAGAAGATGTGGGAAGGTGGGGGTGGGGGGGGTGGGGGGGTTTATGCAGTATTTTTCTTGCCCCAATCAGCTAGTTCAGAGAATATTTTAAGGAAGGAATGTTTTCTGCAGAGAGGTTAGAGTATATCCCAGGCTCTATATAGTGCACTACTTTTGACCAGGACTTGGCACCCTATTCCCCAGTGCTTTAATTTCGAACAGGACTTGGCACCCTATTCCCTAGTGCTTTAATTTCGACCAGGACTTGGCACCCTATTCCCTAGTGCTTTCATTTCGACCAGATACATGGCACCCTATTCCCCAGTGCTTTAATTTCGACCAGGACTTGGCACCCTATTCCCTAGTGCACTACTTTTGACCAGATACATGGCACCCTATTCCCTAGTGCACTACTTTTGACCCGGACTTGGCACCCTATTCCCTAGTGCACTACTTTCGACCAGGACTTGGCACCCTATTCCCTAGTGCACTACTTTCGACCAGATACATGGCACCCTATTCCCTAGTGCACTACTTTTGACCAGATACATGGCACCCTATTCCCTAGTGCTTTAATTTCGACCAGGACTTGGCACCCTGTTCCCTAGCGCACTACTTTTGACCAGATACATGGCACCCTATTCCCTAGCGCATTACTTTTGACCAGGAGGGAACCCCCATTTCTCTATAGCTAATCATAGGGAAGTAGTTTGGGGTGTGTTGTCTATATTGGTCCAGTAATACAGAACTAGTAAAGGACCAGTGCACTCTACTTTTATCACTTTTTTTGTAACTTTACCAGCATTTTTTTTTTTTAATCAGATTTTTCAGGGGGCGTTGCATCACCCTCAACAACCCTACTTTCCGTGGCTATGAATATAATGCACTTCTTTAGGCCAGAACTGCCACTGCGGACACAGACAAACTAAGAGGGCCCTACTGGTATATGATATACCATCTTTAAAACCAGATTATCTGATATACTAGATGCACTTTTAAAACCTGATTATCTGATGTACCAGAGGCAGTTTTAATCTCAGATTATCTGATGCACCAGAGGCAGTTTTAAAACCAGATTATCTGATGCACCAGAGGCAGTTTTAATCTCAGATTATCTGATGCACCAGAGGCAGTTTTAATCTCAGATTATCTGATGCACCAGAGGCAGTTTTAAAACCAGATTATCTGATGCACCAGAGGCAGTTTTAAAACCAGATTATCTGATGCACCAGAGGCAGTTTTAAAACCAGATTATCTGATGTACCAGAGGCAGTTTTAATCTCAGATTATCTGATGTACCAGAGGCAGTTTTAAAACCAGATTATCTGATGCACCAGAGGCAGTTTTAATCTCAGATTATCTGATGCACCAGAGGCAGTTTTAATCTCAGATTATCTGATGCACCAGAGGCAGTTTTAAAACCAGATTATCTGATGCACCAGAGGCAGTTTTAATCTCAGATTATTTGATGCACCAGAGGCAGTTTTAATCTCAGATTATCTGATGCACCAGAGGCAGTTTTAAAACCAGATTATCTGATGTACCAGAGGCAGTTTTAAAACCAGATTATCTGATGTACCAGAGGCAGTTTTAATCTCAGATTATCTGATGTACCAGAGGCAGTTTTAAAACCAGATTATCTGATGTACCAGAGGCAGTTTTAAAACCAGATTATCTGATGCACCAGAGGCAGTTTTAATCTCAGATTATCTGATGCACCAGAGGCAGTTTTAAAACCAGATTATCTGATGCACCAGAGGCAGTTTTAAAACCAGATTATCTGATGTACCAGAGGCAGTTTTAAAACCAGATTATCTGATGCACCAGAGGCAGTTTTAAAACCAGATTATCTGATGTACCAGAGGCAGTTTTAATCTCAGATTATCTGATGGACCAGAGGCAGTTTTAAAACCAGATTATCTGATGTACCAGAGGCAGTTTTAATCTCAGATTATCTGATGCACCAGAGGCAGTTTTAATCTCAGATTATCTGATGCACCAGAGGCAGTTTTAAAACCAGATTATCTGATGTACCAGAGGCAGTTTTAAAACCAGATTATCTGATGTACCAGAGGCAGTTTTAATCTCAGATTATCTGATGTACCAGAGGCAGTTTTAAAACCAGATTATCTGATGTACCAGAGGCAGTTTTAAAACCAGATTATCAGATGCACCAGAGGCAGTTTTAATCTCAGATTATCTGATGCACCAGAGGCAGTTTTAAAACCAGATTATCTGATGTACCAGAGGCAGTTTTAATCTCAGATTATCTGATGCACCAGAGGCAGTTTTAAAACCAGATAAAAGCACTAATCAAAATAATCACTCTTTAAAGGTGCATGATCACTCAACCTAATATATATATATATATATATATATATATATATATATATATATATATATATATATATATATATATATACACACACATCTGCTTTCCCCCTCTCCTTGTGCTTATATGCACACACACACCTAAAATCCCCTTTGTGGCTGCAGTAGAGGCTACTGTGAACAGAGGTTCCCAAAGCAACCCCCCCCCCCCCCCCCCCCCCCCCCCCCCCCCGACCCAGTACCTAAAAAAAAATAGCGTAAGCATTTTTCCTCTGCTCAGTCCTCTGAATGTGCTGCAGCTGCATTTATGGAGGAGAGCGGAGCAGCAACTGCAGCTGAATGAGCCAATCTGCATATTCAGGGTTTGTTGTAAGGAGATGGTTCCTATGTGAAGGAGGAGGAGGAGGAGGAGGAGAAAGGGAAGGAGGCGGCATGGAGAAGGAGAGTGTGGGAGGGGGATTATGCTGTGTGATTACAGTAGAGTGGGAGGTTTTGTGTGGAGTGAGGGGAGGACAGGAGGACAGGAGGGTGTGAGAGGGAGGAGGATGTATAGGGAGGGTGTATAGAGAGGAGGACAGGAGGGTGTATAGGGAGGAGGACAGGAGGGTGGATAGGGAGGAGGACAGGAGGGTGGATAGCGAGGGGGACAGTACAGGAGGGTGTATAGGGAGGAGGGTGTATAGGGAGGAGGGTGTATAGGGAGGAGTACAGGAGGGCGTATAGGGAGGAGGACAGAAGGGTATATAGGGAGGAGGGTGTATAGGGAGGAGGACAGTACAGGAGGGTGTATAGGGAGGAGGGTGTATAGGGAGGAGGACAGAAGGGTGTATAGGGAGGAGGGTGTATAGGGAGGAGGACAGTACAGGAGGGTGTATAGGGAGGAGGACAGGAGGGTGTATAGGGAGGAGTACAGGAGGGTGTATGGAGAGGAGGACAGGAGGGTGTATATGGAGGAGGACAGGAGGGTGTATAGGGAGGAGGACAGGAGGGTGGATAGCGAGGAGGACAGTACAGGAGGGTGTATAGGGAGGAGGACAGGAGGGTGTATAGGGAGGAGGACAGTACAGGAGGGTGTATAGGGAGGAGGGTGTATAGGGAGGAGGGTGTATAGGGAGGAGTACAGGAGGGTGTATAGGGAGGAGTACAGGAGGGTGTATGGAGAGGAGGACAGGAGGGTGTATAGAGAGGGGGACAGGAGGGTGTATATGGAGGAGGACAGGAGGGTGTATAGGGAGGAGGACAGGAGAGTGTATAGGGAGGAGGACAGGAGGGTGTATGGGGAGGAGGACAGGAGGGTGTATAGAGAGGAGGGCAGGAGGGTGTATAGAGAGGAGGGCGTATAGGGAGGAGGACAGGAGGGTTTATAGAGAGGAGGGTGTATATGGAGGAGGACAGGAGGGTGTATAGGGAGGAGGGTGTATTTGGAGGAGGACAGGAGGGTGGATAGTGAGGAGGACAGTACAGGACGGTGTATAGGGAGGAGGACAGGAGGGTGGATAGCGAGGAGGACAGTACAGGGCGGTGTATAGGGAGGAGGACAGGAGGGTGGATAGCGAGGAGGACAGTACAGGACGGTGTATAGGGAGGAGGACAGGAGGGTGGATAGCGAGGAGGACAGTACAGGACGGTGTACAGGGAGGAGGACAGGAGGGTGGATAGCGAGGAGGACAGTACAGGACGGTGTATAGGGAGGAGGACAGGAGGGTGGATAGCGAGGAAGACAGTACAGGAGGGTGTATAGGGAGGAGGACAGTACAGGAGGGTGTATAGGGAGGAGGGTGTATAGGGAGGAGGACAGGAGGGTGTATAGGGAGGAGGACAGGAGTGTGTATAGGGAGGAGGACAGGAGGGTGTATATGGAGGAGGACAGGAGGGTGTATAGGGAGGAGGACAGTAGGGTGTATAGGGAGGAGGACAGTACAGGAGGGTGTATAGGAAGGAGGACAGGAGGGTGTATAGGGAGGAGGACAGGAGGGTGTATAGGAAGGAGGACAGGAGGGTGTATAGGGAGGAGGACAGGAGGGTGTATAGAGAGGAGGACAGGAGGGTGTATAGGGAGGAGGACAGTACAGGAGGGTGTATAGGGAGGAGGACAGGAGGGTGTATAGGGAGGAGGACCGGAGGGTGTATAGGGAGGAGGGTGTATAGGGAGGAGGACAGGAGGGTGTATAGAGTGGAGGACAGGAGGGTGTATAGGGAGGAGGACAGTACAGGAGGGTGTATAGGGAGGAGGACAGGAGGGTGGATAGGGAGGAGGACAGTACAGGAGGGTGGATAGGGAGGAGGGTGTATAGGGAGGTAAGGAGAAGCTCTGTCTTATATGACACTGGGATGGGGTAGAGCTTGCCTTGCATGGCATTTGGTTTGTGTGTGTGTGTGTGTGTGTGTGTGTGTGTGTGTGTGTGTGTGTGCGTGTGTGTCACGTGTGTGCCTGCCTGGGGTGTAGTGTGTGTGAGACCCCACTGCCTCTGTGGAAAACAGCAGATGTTAGGAGCAGTGACTCAGGAGCAGGGTCTTTGGAGAAGGGAGTGTGTGTGTGTGTGTATGAATATCCATACAGATGAGACCCACATCACTGCATGCACTTTGACTATAGTGAAATACATTTAATTAATATCTTCTATGTCTCTCGTATTTAAAATATCTTTGGTTGGTATGTGTTATGTACCGTAGGTATTCACTTTGAATGACCTAATTCATGTCATGACAAAGAAACCTTTAGGGGGGGGCCTGGATGATGAACATTCATGTTCGTACTGTTCACTCATAATTAATCATGTGATCTATTGAGTTGATTATTGATGATCGTACTGTTCACTCATAATTAATAACGTGATGCATTGAATTGAATATACTTTTCTTTGCTCTCTCCCCTATAAATCCAAATGACTCCTATTGACTTTTCCTTCATTATTTATGACAGAGGGAGAGATCATCAAATAAGATGATAGATTCACATGCAGTGCTTTTATTATAAAGAATATATTTTCACCCCTCCCCTGGTCCACGGCGGTCTGCGAATCCACAGCCTTCTGACTACTTTGTCATGTAACGCTAACAAAACTAGGGACAGTTTCTAAAACTGTATATCTAAGGCACTGGTCTGTTCTACTGTAGTAAGGGTAGACGGTAGGCATATTCTCTGCTATTCACTTTATGTTTTAATTATTATTTTGGGTATAGGGGTTAGGGTCACTTGTTATATATAAATGTTTAACTTAAGGGAGGGCCATCCATTTTCATTGCATTTTCTCCAGGTTTCCCTCGTTATAAAATAACGAACGTACTGTCCCTAACGATATTCTTTCGACTCTGTTGTTGTTGTTTGTAATAAAGGAATGTTAAGATTTTTTATTTAATTTTACCTTTATTTAACTAGGCAAGTCAGTTAAGAACAAATTATTATTTTCAATGACGGCCTAGGAACAGTGACTTTTCCTTCATTAGGTTAACTGCCTGTTCAGGGGCAGAACAGATTTGTACCTTGTCAGCTCAGGGGTTTGAACTTGCAACCTTCCAGTTACTAGTCCAACGCTCTAACCACTGCCGCCCCAGATACAGGACCAATCTAATAGTATTTTCACAATTCGAGAGTATACATTTCAGTTAGAGTTTGAACGATGCTGTGTTTTATAAGAGATGGGTATTGTTATTGGGTACTGGGTTATTGTTGTTTGTGATGGTTGAGTTGGGGCCTGGTGAAGGACGATGGCTTTAACCCTGGCGGTGCTTCATACCAGGAGCCTAAGAATCGTAACAAAGACGGTGGCTGTAGAAGGAGACGTGATGAAGGCCAAGCCTCTGTGCCAAATTCAACCTTATTCCCTATATAGTGCACTACCCTATGGGCCGACAAGTCAGCTCTGTCTTTCCTTGGATGTAAGGAGAGCCAGACAATTCAGCGCCTCACAGAATATGACTGAGGAGTGATGGTGACTTTCAGTCGGACGCTGAATGTTTTTTTTTAGAGGGGGGGGGGGGCAGAAGAAGTAGCCAGTCTCAAGTTCCTTGACCCACTTCCTGGACCCACTTCCTGGACCCACTTCCTTGACCCACTTCCTTGACCCACTTCCTTGACCCACTTCCTAGACCCACTTCCTTGACCCACTTCCTGGACCCACTTCCTTGCACTTCCCTGTGGTCATACCCCTTTGATATTTTTCCACAGATCTGTTAGGTGTTGAAAATATGTGGGAAGCTACACTGCTTATACCTCTTCTGCAAACACTGAAGGACAGCTATGGCCAAGGGGGAAGGACTGGGGAGTGCATTGCAACTGGCTGCAATACATCATCCACCATGGCTGTATTCCAAATTGTATCCTATTCCCATAATGCACTGCCATACGGGCCCTGGTCAAGTAGTGCACTATACAGAGAATAAGGTGCCATTTGGGACACATCTCATTAGGCTTGGACAGTGTAAGCCCACTAAGGGGTTTGGATTGGGCTCTCCCGGATACATGGAGAAAGACTATTAGCTCTAGCAGCAGCCAGAGTCTGCTGAAGGCCATAACAATGGGGATTATCACACAGTGATTAAATTCAATTAAAATTAAATATCGGGGGGGGGGGGGGGCAGTAAAAAATATTGAGTTTCCATTTCGATGGACAATAATGTTGTATTCTATTATACATTATCTTAGTCTAAGAATTACCGTTACATTATGTAATGACTTAATTTAACTTGAATACTTCATTAAGTCTTTCCATTTGTAACTGAAGGGAATAATATCGGGTATATTACATGTGTTCTTCCTCGTCTTCTATTGGTTTCATTTGTCACCCTTAGCTGGAGATTTATCATTCAACATTAATCATTGAAACATGTCCGTTATTGCTTAATTAATCAATTAAAGTCCTCTAAATGATTAATGATTACATGAAATAGAAACAAAAACACATTGAGCTGTAGCCTCATTTATCATAATGTTATGTTTTTAGATCTGCTGTAGAATATAGAATGCATGATAGAATGAGAATCAATACGCTGTAGAATATAGAATGCATGATAGAATGAGAATCAATACGCTGTAGAATACAGAATGCACGATAGAATGAGAATCAATACGCTGTAGAATATAGAATGCATGATAGAATGAGAATCAATACGCTGTAGAATACAGAATGCACGATAGAATGAGAATCAATACGCTGTAGAATACAGAATGCACGATAGAATGAGAATCAATACGCTGTAGAATATAGAATGCATGATAGAATGAGAATCAATATGCTGTAGAATACAGAATGCATGATAGAATGAGAATCAATACGCTGTAGAATACAGAATGCACGATAGAATGAGAATCAATACGCTGTAGAATATAGAATGCATGATAGAATGAGAATCAATACGCTGTAGAATATAGAATGCATGATAGAATGAGAATCAATACGCTGTAGAATATAGAATGCATGATAGAATGAGAATCAATACGCTGTAGAATATAGAATGCATGATAGAATGAGAATCAATACGCTGTAGAATATAGAATGCATGATAGAATGAGAATCAATACGCTGTAGAATATAGAATGCATGATAGAATGAGAATCAATACGCTGTAGAATATAGAATGCACGATAGAATGAGAATCAATACGCTGTAGTCACTAAGGAATGAGGAACCGTGCCCTGCGAATGACAAAATGCAATGAAACACAGAAATGTTGATCCGATGTACAGAAGTGCCAATAGACTAGCAGTACTGGCTTCATTGTAGCGGAATTCTGCTTTAAGAGGATATTTATATGTCCGCGGTGGTGTAGATAACTGTGTTAATGAATGTCTTTGTGTGTTTGTGTACGTAATTGTGTGTGATAGTCTACATAAGGGTGTGTGTGTGTGTGTGTGTGTGTGTGTGTGTTTGTGTACGTAATTGTGTGTGGACATGTTTCAATGTACTGGTCAAAACAAGAATAGTAAAATAACAAAACATTCGACCAACTGGGGACATTTTGTTGTTCCCCACAAGGTCAAATGCTGTTTCTAGGGGGTTTAAGGGCTAAGGTTGGGATTAGTGTTAGAGTTTGTTTTAGGGTTAGGAGCCAGTGTTAGGTTTACGGTTTAGGGTACGAGTTAGGGTAAATATAATTTTCAATGGGACTGAATTGTGTGTTCCCACAAGGTTAGTTGTACAATACCGTGTGTGTGTGTGTGTGTGTGTGTGTGTGTGTGTGTGTGTGTGTGTGTGTGTGTGTGTGTGTGTGTGTGTGTGTGTGTGTGTGTGTGTGTGTGTGTGTAGTGGCAGCAGAAGACCATCAGGGTCAGTATGGAGAATATAATGTCCTCAAACATCCTGCAGAGGGCAGAGTTTTACTACTTAAAACACACAACAGCAAACCAAGGAAATGATTATCCATGCCTGCACATTTGATGCAAGAGGAAACAGAAAGCCTGCACTGCAGTTTCCATACACTTTTACTGGTGTTATGTAAGGCAAGAATATCTTCAATATGGTTGCACGTCCAGAATAATCTTCTCTACTGAAAGGAAGAGCATAGAAAGCCTATCCACCTGTGCACAAACTGGTTGAATCAACGTTTGTATCCATGTCATTTCAATGAAATTGAAGTTGAACCAACGCGGAATAGATGTAGTTGAATTTACGTATGTGCCCAGTGTGAAGGGCTCTGGTCAAAAGTAGTGCACAACATAGGGAATAGGGTTCTGTAGGGCTCTGGTCAAAAGTAGTGCCCTACATAGGGAATAGGGTTCTGTAGGGCTCTGGTCAAAAGTAGTGCCCTACATAGGGAATAGGGCTCTGTATGGCTCTGGTCAAAAGTAGTGCACTACATAGGGAATAGGGTGCCAATTGGGACCATCCACAATGCCATAAAGAAAGTGCTGCTCTTGCCAGAATGGGGATGGAGAAAAAAGGAGAGGAAACCTAATTTGCCTGTCAAATTCTGTCTATGTACCTGAGTGGTTAATCAACCAGCCAATCCTGTGCTCCGCCTTCACTCACTCACTCAGTCTTACTGTCTAGGTAGCTCAATTGGTAGTTGTGGGTTCGGTTCCCACAGGGGAACCAGTACGAAAAAAAGTATGAAAATGTCTGCTCTCACTACTGTAAGTGACTCTGGATAAGAGAGTCTGCTAAATGACTCACTACTGTAAGTGGCTCTGGATAAGAGAGTCTGCTAAATGACTCACTACTGTTAGTGACTCTGGATAAGAGTCTGCTAAATGACTCACTACTGTAAGTGACTCTGGATAAGATTGGCTTCTGCTAAATGACAACAACAAAAATATCAATGTCATTTTTTAAAAAGGTGCCAGAATAAATAGGCTCGGTTTGCTCCTAGCAGAACTCGGCGAGGTCAGTCACTTCCAACCTTTTTTGGGTACCGTACCACCAACTGAATTTTGCTCTGCCTGGAGTACCCCTGAAGTACCCCCTCATGTTCATTTTACCAGTAGGCCTATGGTCTCCTGAGTCTTCTCAAGTACCCCCTGTGGATAGACTAGGTACCCCCAGGGGTGAAGAGAACGTCTGTGCTTGAATACTCCCTAAAGACCTTCCCTCAAAAAAACGAGAAGAAGAAAAAAAACAGGCAATGTTACTGTTTGTCCCTCTTGAGATGCCGTAGCAACAACATAGCCAGCATCCACTTCTTCAAAATAGTCCGAATTAATCCAAGAAATCGGTATTATATTTAACTTTTTGCGGAGGAGATTTTAGTTGCACAATTTTACAACAAACTAAAGATGTTTTGGGGCAGTATTTCTCAGGTTAATTTTTTATATTTTTGCATGAAAACTAAGTTGTCTCTCTTGATTGACAACAAACGTTATTTGAATAATCCGGTCCACAGTTCCCACTCCTACTAGGAGTAGTACTGTTGACCAATCACAGACAAAGGGGGGCGTAAGACTTCGGCCACCAAACTTCAACTTGCCGCAAGAAAAAAATTATTGTGTGAAAGAAACCCTTCCAAATACCAAAGAAACGTCACAAAAATAATCATGTTTCAGACTGGGAATCATGTTTCAGACTGGGAATCATGTTTCAGACTGGGAATCATGTTTCAGACTGGGAATCGTGTTTCAGACTGGGAATCGTGTTTCAGACTGGGAATCATGTTTCAGACTGGGAATCATGTTTCAGACTGGGAATCATGTTTCAGACTGGGAATCGTGTTTCAGACTGGGAATCGTGTTTCAGACTGGGAATCATGTTTCAGACTGGGAATCATGTTTCAGACTGGGAATCATGTTTCAGACTGGGAATCATGTTTCAGACTGGGAATCATGTTTCAGACTGGGAATCATGTTTCAGACTGGGAATCATGCTTCAGACTGGGAATCATGCTTCAGACTGGGAATCATGCTTCAGACTGGGAATCATGTTTCAGACTGGGAATCATGTTTCAGACTGGGAATCATGTTTCAGACTGGGAATCATGTTTCAGACTGGGAATCATGTTTCAGACTGGGAATCATGTTTCAGACTGGGAATCATGCTTCAGACTGGGAATCATGTTTCAGACTGGGAATCATGTTTCAGACTGGGAATCATGTTTTAGACTGGGAATCATGCTACAGACTGGGAATCATGTTTCAGACTGGGAATCATGTTTCAAACTGGGAATCATGTTTCAGACTGGGAATCATGTTTCAGACTGGGAATCATGTTTTAGACTGGGAATCATGCTACAGACTGGGAATCATGTTTCAGACTGGGAATCATGTTTCAGACTGGGAATCATGTTTCAGACTGGGAATCATGTTTCAGACTGGGAATCATGTTTCAGACTGGGAATCATGTTTCAGACTGGGAATCATGCTTCAGACTGGGAATCATGTTTTAGACTGGGAATCGTGCTACAGACTGGGAATCATGTTTCAGACTGGGAATCATGTTTCAGACTGGGAATCATGTTTCAGACTGGGAATCATGTTTCAGACTGGGAATCATGCTACAGGCTTTACTCACTCACTGTCAGACACACACTCCTACGCAAACACACTTCCCCAAATTGCACCAAATTGGGACCTTTTTGCACAGTGCAGTAAATTGCCCCCTGGCTGATTCACCCCCTCATCTCCCCCACTGTCTTACCCCTGTCCCCCCCCCCCCCCCCCCCCTCACCTCCACAGGCCAATGGGATCACGTGATCCTCTCACCGCCAGCAGCCCCTCTACCCCAATTGGTCTTATGATTAGAGTCAGTAATAGGGTGGTCCTCTCCTCTCCACAGTGGAGACTACTACTTCACAGTGGAGACTACTGTGAGACTACTACTTCACAGTGGAGACTACTGTGAGACTACTACTTCACAGTGGAGACTACTGTGAGACTACTACTTCACAGTGGAGACTTGGCTCTCATGCTCACGGTGACCTTTGTTAACCGTTTTGGTAGGTTGACGTGGCAACGGTTCCCTGGTCTTCGAAATCCAGAGCCCCCAGAGTGTGAATCAATACACACACACACACACACACACACACACACACACACACACACACACACACACACACACACACACACCCTTCAGAGCCTGTAGAGCCCATTAATACGGTTAATTAATCCTCCGTCACCCTTCCATCCCAGCTGACAGTCTCTCTCCATCCCAACTGGCACCCTTTTATAGTGCACTACTTTGGACCAGAACCTTATAAAAAGTAGTGCACTACATAGCCCACAGTGCTCTGGTCAAAATATTGTAAATTCATTATGTAAGAAACAGGGTGTCAGTTGGGAATGCAACTCTCTGTTTGTGTCTCTGCAACTCTCTGTTTGTGTCTCTGCAACCCAAATAGCACCCTTTCCCCCTTTATAGTGCACAACTTTTGACCAGGACCCTATGGGGCTCCAGTCGACTACCCAGGCTAGGGAATAGGGTGTAATTTGGAACGCTTCGTCTCTTTCTCTCTGTGAAATTAGAGTTGCATTGATCAGAATCCATCGGTGTCTAAAAGCGTTCATCCCCAGTGGGAATACATCCTTGTTAGAACTGTAGCTCCCTCTGTAATCCACGATCTTGGCTCGGGTTCCAAACATCATTCTGCCAGTTTTAACTCTCAGTCCCTCATAAAAGAGTCACACGGCAAGCTACGTCTCCGGTAGCTGCATTAAATCGATAGTCACACGGACAAGCTACTTGATAGTCACACGGGCAAGCTACATCTCCGGTAGCTGCATTAACCCGATAGGAATAGTTTATCGTTACTAGCATTTGTGCCGTCGCACCACCACGGGTAAACATACTTAGGCGATTGTTTCTTAGACAAATACATTGACTATGCTGTGGAGAACATATCGTAGTCTAGCCTATACAGTATGTTCTTAAGGAATGGGGATTAAACTGTGAGGGAGAGTGGCCTGCAATACTGTTTCGGCAGTCTCGGTTTTCTCACGTGTGCACGCAGGCACATACACACACACACACACTTTAGGGTGGTGAGATTGTGTCATGTCGTTCGTTACCTGATGGTGTCCAGTGTGCTGCCTGTCAGCACAGATCTCATCAGCAGGTGTCTTGATCCTGCCTCTCTCTACACAAGAGTCTCTCATTTTAGATATGCAGCTATTTAAATCAACACCAGTGATCTGATCGAGGTCCATGTCAACTATATTAAACACACACACACACACACACACACACACACACACACACACACACACACACACACACACACACACACACACACACACACACACACACACACACACACACACACACACACACACACACACACACACTGGTCAAATAATATATTCCTGGCTATCACTGGTGTAAGACAATACCACACTCACAGTTAGGAACACAACACCTTTTCCTTGGTAATAAGAATGAAATTGTGGTTATACATTTTATTTTACAAATACAAAATGAGTCCTCAAAATCAATCGCTTAACTGCTTAATAGTTTGACCTGCTGTATAAAAGCTGATAATACAAAAAGCCTAAGGAGCAAGAAGGCCTGCGGCTGTATCGATACCCGTGAACATCGTTATCTGAAAAGGAAACATCTACAGTAATCCACAACCTGCATGCTTTGCATTGGACTACAATGACAATACTGCTAGCTGTGTCAATGACGATACTGCTAGCTGTGTTAATGACAATACTGCTAGCTGTGTCAATGACAATACTGCTAGCTGTGTTAATGACAATACTGCTAGCTGTGTCAATGACAATACTGCTAGCTGTGTTAATGACAATACTGCTAGCTGTGTTAATGACAATACTGCTAGCTGTGTCAATGACAATACTGCTAGCTGTGTCAATGACAATACTGCTAGCTGTGTCAATGACAATACTGCTAGCTGTGTTAATGACAATACTGCTAGCTGTGTCAATGACAATACTGCTAGCTGTGTCAATGACAATACTGCTAGCTGTGTCAATGACAATACTGCTAGCTGTGTTAATGACAATACTGCTAGCTGTGTCAATGACAATACTGCTAGCTGTATCAATGACAATACTGCTAGCTGAGTTAATACTGCTAGCTGTGTTAATGACAATACTGCTAGCTGTGTCAATGACAATACTGCTAGCTGTGTTAATGTTAATACTGCTAGCTGTGTTAATGACAATACTGCTAGCTGGGTTAATACGGCTAGCTGGGTTAATACTGCTAGATGTGTTAATGACAATACTGCTAGCTGGGTTAATACGGCTAGCTGGGTTAATACTGCTAGATGTGTTAATGACAATACTGCTAGCTGTGTTATTGACAATACTGTTAGCTGTGTTAATGACAATACTGCTAGCTGTGTTAATGACAATACTGCTAGCTGTGTTATTGACAATACTGCTAGCTGTGTTAATGACAATACTGCTAGCTGTGTCAAAGACAATACTGCTAGCTGTGTCAATGACAATACTGCTAGCTGTGTTAATGACAATACTGCTAGCTGGGTTAATACGGCTAGCTGGGTTAATACTGCTAGATGTGTTAATGACAATACTGCTAGCTGGGTTAATACGGCTAGCTGGGTTAATACGGCTAGCTGGGTTAATGACAATACTGCTAGCTGTGTTATTGACAATACTGCTAGCTGTGTTAATGACAATACTGTCAGCTGTGTTAATACTGCTAGCTGTGTTAATGACAATACTGCTAGCTGTGTTAATGACAATACTGCTAGCTGTGTTAATGACAATACTGCTAGCTGTGTCAATGACAATACTGCTAGCTGTGTTAATGACAATACTGCTAGCTGTGTCAATGACAATACTGCTAGCTGTGTCAATGACAATACTGCTAGCTGTGTTAATGACAATACTGCTAGCTGGGTTAATACGGCTAGCTGGGTTAATACTGCTAGATGTGTTAATGACAATACTGCTAGCTGGGTTAATACGGCTAGCTGGGTTAATACTGCTAGATGTGTTAATGACAATACTGCTAGCTGTGTTATTGACAATACTGCTAGCTGTGTTAATGACAATACTGTCAGCTGTGTTAATACTGCTAGCTGTGTTAATGACAATACTGCTAGCTGTGTTAATGATAATACTGCTAGCTGTGTTATTGACAATACTGCTAGCTGTGTTAATGACAATACTGCTAGCTGTGTCAAAGACAATACTGCTAGCTGTGTCAATGACAATACTGCTAGCTGTGTTAATGACAATACTGCTAGCTGGGTTAATACGGCTAGCTGGGTTAATACTGCTAGATGTGTTAATGACAATACTGCTAGCTGGGTTAATACGGCTAGCTGGGTTAATACGGCTAGCTGGGTTAATGACAATACTGCTAGCTGTGTTATTGACAATACTGCTAGCTGTGTTAATGACAATACTGTCAGCTGTGTTAATACTGCTAGCTGTGTTAATGACAATACTGCTAGCTGTGTTAATGACAATACTGCTAGCTGTGTTAATGACAATACTGCTAGCTGTGTCAATGACAATACTGCTAGCTGTGTTAATGACAATACTGCTAGCTGTGTCAATGACAATACTGCTAGCTGTGTCAATGACAATACTGCTAGCTGTGTTAATGACAATACTGCTAGCTGGGTTAATACGGCTAGCTGGGTTAATACTGCTAGATGTGTTAATGACAATACTGCTAGCTGGGTTAATACGGCTAGCTGGGTTAATACTGCTAGATGTGTTAATGACAATACTGCTAGCTGTGTTATTGACAATACTGCTAGCTGTGTTAATGACAATACTGTCAGCTGTGTTAATACTGCTAGCTGTGTTAATGACAATACTGCTAGCTGTGTTAATGATAATACTGCTAGCTGTGTCAATGACAATAATGCTAGCTGTGTCAATGACAATACTGCTAGCTGTGTTAATGGCAATACTGCTAGCTGTGTTAATGATAATACTGCTAGCTGTGTCAATGACAATACTGCTAGCTGTATCAATGGCAATAATGCTAGATGTGTCAATGACAATACTGCTTGCTGGGTTAATACTGCTAGCTGTATCAATGACAATACTGCTAGCTGTATCAATGACAATACTGCTAGCTGTATCAATGACAATACTGCTAGCTGTGTTAATGACAATACTGCTAGCTGTATCAATGACAATACTGCTAGCTGTATCAATGACAATACTGCTAGCTGTATCAATGACAATACTGCTAGCTGTATCAATGACAATACTGCTAGCTGTATCAATGACAATACTGCTAGCTGTATCAATGACAATACTGCTAGCTGTATCAATGACAATACTGCTAGCTGTGTCAATGACAATACTGCTAGCTGTATCAATGACAATACTGCTAGCTGTGTCAATGACAATACTGCTAGCTGTATCAATGACAATACTGCTAGCTGTGTCAATGACAATACTGCTAGCTGTATCAATGACAATACTGCTAGCTGTATCAATGACAATACTGCTAGCTGAGTTAATACTGCTAGCTGTGTTAATGACAATACTGCTAGCTGTGTCAATGACAATACTGCTAGCTGGGTTAATACTGCTTGCTGTGTTAATACTGCTAGATGTGTTAATGACAATACTGCTAGCTATGTTAATGACAATACTGCTAGCTGTGTTAATGACAATACTGCTAGCTGTGTTAATACTGCTTGCTGTGTTAATACTGCTAGATGTGTTAATGACAATACTGCTAGATGTGTTAATGACAATACTGCTAGCTGTGTTATTGACAATACTGCTAGCTGTGTTAATGACAATACTGCTAGCTGTGTTAATGACAATACTGTTAGCTGTGTTAATGACAATACTGCTAGCTGTGTTAATGACAATACTGCTAGCTGTGTTAATACTGCTAGCTGTGTTAATGACAATACTGCTAGCTGTGTTAATGACAATACTGCTAGCTGTGTCAATGACAATACTGCTAGCTGTGTTAATGACAATACTGCTAGCTGGGTTAATACGGCTAGCTGGGTTAATACTGCTAGATGTGTTAATGACAATACTGCTAGCTGGGTTAATACGGCTAGCTGGGTTAATACTGCTAGATGTGTTAATGACAATACTGCTAGCTGTGTTATTGACAATACTGCTAGCTGTGTTAATGACAATACTGTCAGCTGTGTTAATACTGCTAGCTGTGTTAATGACAATACTGCTAGCTGTGTTAATGATAATACTGCTAGCTGTGTCAATGACAATAATGCTAGCTGTGTCAATGACAATACTGCTAGCTGTGTCAATGACAATACTGCTAGCTGTATCAATGACAATAATGCTAGATGTGTCAATGACAATACTGCTTGCTGGGTTAATACTGCTAGCTGTATCAATGACAATACTGCTAGCTGTATCAATGACAATACTGCTAGCTGTATCAATGACAATACTGCTAGCTGTGTTAATGACAATACTGCTAGCTGTATCAATGACAATACTGCTAGCTGTATCAATGACAATACTGCTAGCTGTATCAATGACAATACTGCTAGCTGTGTCAATGACAATACTGCTAGCTGTATCAATGACAATACTGCTAGCTGAGTTAATACTGCTAGCTGTGTTAATGACAATACTGCTAGCTGTGTCAATGACAATACTGCTAGCTGGGTTAATACTGCTTGCTGTGTTAATACTGCTAGATGTGTTAATGACAATACTGCTAGCTGTGTTAATGACAATACTGCTAGCTGTGTTAATGACAATACTGCTAGCTGTGTTAATACTGCTTGCTGTGTTAATACTGCTAGATGTGTTAATGACAATACTGCTAGCTGTGTTAATGACAATACTGCTAGCTGTGTTATTGACAATACTGCTAGCTGTGTTAATGACAATACTGCTAGATGTGTTAATGACAATACTGTTAGCTGTGTTAATGACAATACTGCTAGCTGTGTTAATGACAATACTGCTAGCTGTGTTAATACTGCTAGCTGTGTTAATGACAATACTGCTAGCTGTGTTAATGATAATAATGCTAGCTGTGTCAATGACAATACTGCTAGCTGTGTTAATGACAATACTGCTAGCTGTGTTAATGACAATACCGCTAGCTGTGTTAATGATAATACTGCTAGCTGTGTCAATGACAATACTGCTAGCTGTGTCAATGACAATACTGCTAGCTGTGTCAATGACAATACTGCTAGCTGTGTAAATGCTATTAAACAAGTAGCAGAGATGCACGTAGCTAACAGTCTTCAACAGTCACCCTCTCGACTTGATCTGCTGTTATTCTGCATAGCTGCAGTGCTGTATCTGGCACGTGTCCTGTCATATGATCTCTGCAGTCATAATTAAGCAATAATGGGGTGTCCAGGCACTCCATCATGCGTCGTGCCTAAAGAACAGCCCTTAGCCGTGGTATATTGGCCATATACCACAAACCACCGAGGTGCCTTATTGCTATTATAAACTGGTTACCGACGTAATTAGAGCAGTAAAAATAAATGTTTTGTCATACCCGTGGTATACGGTCTGATATACCACGGCTGTCAGCCAATCAGCATTCAGGGTTCGAACCACCCAGTTTATAATAGCTCATAGATAGCGCAGAGACACGGGATCCGTTGCTGTTTTCCTCCCTGTGTGTGTGTGTGTGTGTGTGTGTGTGTGTGTGTGTGTGTGTGTGTGTGTGTGTGTGTGTGTGTTTGTGTGTGTGTGTGTGTGTGTGTGTGAGCCGTTGTGAATGTGTAATTTGCGTCCCAAATAACCGCCTATCCTCTTCTGACGAGATCTCTATAGACCCCGGTCCAAAGTAGTTCACTGAATAGGTAATAGGGGGTACAGTTTGGGACTAGGCCCCTGTTGTGAATGACTAATTTTCTTTTGCACCCGTGTGATTTGCCGATCACATTGTGTTGGAGATTCTATTAAAATGTGCTGCGCAGGACATGCAAAAAACACACATTATTTTGTTGTACCGTGTGTGAAAATCCAACAGCGATGTTTTGTGGGAGGCGTGTATGTAGACACACACACACACACGCACACGCACACACACACACACACACGTGAGCAGGATATGAAACATATTACTCTGTTGTACTGCGTGTGAATCTCCCACGTTAGAGCCTATGATGCATACACACACACACACACACACACACACACGGACACACGGACACACGGACACACGGACACACAGACACACACACCCATGCAAGCATGCCGCATACACACACACACACACACACACACACACACACACACACACACACACACACACACACACACTAACTCACACTGTGCAGTGCTACTTAACAGAGGGTATTTCAAGGGCTGAACGTAACAACATTAAGAGGCATAAGCCAACATCAAAGACAATCCAAACGCATAGAGATTTTGGACACACGTTCTTTCTTCTTTTTTTTTTTCTCCATCGAATGTTGTCATTGTCACTGTAGCTTCTACTGCACCTCTCCACAGTACGTAATTAATGGGTCATTCCAACAGTTCAACTCAGCCTTATTGCTCAGCGGTGACTTGTTTTCCTTGTCATTGCAGTATTGCCCTAAGCACTCTCGCTGGATACTTGGGGGCGGCAGGTAGCCTTGATGGATACTTGGGGGCGGCAGGTAGCCTCGCTGGAGACTTGGGGGCGGCAGGTAGCCTAGTGGTTAGAGCGTTGGGCCAGTAACCGAAAGGTTGCTGGATCGAATCCCCAAGCTATCGTGCGTTCTGCCACAAGAGCAAGACAGTTAACCAACTGTTCCCCGGGCGCCAAAGATGTCGATTAAGGCAGCCCTCCCCCCGCACCTCTCTGATTCAGAGGGGTTGGGTTAAATACTGGAGATACATTTCAGTCGAAGGCATTCAGTTGTACAACTGACTAGGTATCACCCTTTCCTTAGTATGTAAAAGGTATACATGCTGTACACAGAGCTGGCGTTGAGGTCACAGGGATCTGTAGGATTAATAACCTAGTCATGTTTCTAGTTGTGCTTTAAGCTGTACTGTCCTTAACGTTACACCGCCAATCAACTATGACTGACTGTCCTTGTTTATCTAATTCTCATAACCTTTGCCAATTTACCCCCTGCTTCTACCACCCCCCCCCCAACTCCACCATCCTCCAATGGAATAAGCAGGGGCAGGGCAGCTCTCCTTACGTCAGTGTCTCTGTACGTCAGCAACATCTGACCTCTACAGGACCTCCAGTGCTCCTCACTTCTGCATTATATTCAGACCCCATCTCCTCCTACCTTACTGTGCTCATTAGAGCAAAGAGCCTAGAGGTGACAGCAGCGGTCCCGCTGTGGTGACAAAGTGCACAACAGAAGGTGCTGCATACAATGAGGAACTCTACTTGTAGCTCTAACACTGAGGAATAGAATACAGAATACAGTAGGAGGATACAGCATTCTGGAATAGAATACAGAATACAGTAGGAGGATACCGCATTCTGGAATAGAATACAGAATACAGCAGGAGGATACAGCATTCTGGAATAGAATACAGGATACAGTAGGAGGATACAGCATTCTGGAATAGAATACAGAATACAGTAGGAGGATACAGCATTCTGGAATAGAATACAGAATACAGTAGGAGGATACATCATTCTGGAATAGAATACAGTAGGAGGATACAGCATTCTGGAATAGAATACAGAATACAGTAGGAGGATACAGCATTCTGGAATAGAATACAGTAGGAGGATACAGCATTCTGGAATAGAATACAGTAGGAGGATACAGCATTCTGGAATAGAATAGAGAATACAGTAGGAGGATACAGCATTCTGGAATAGAATACAGAATACAGCAGGAGGATACAGCATTCTGGAATAGAATACAGGATACAGTAGGAGGATACAGCATTCTGGAATAGAATACAGAATACAGTAGGAGGATACAGCATTCTGGAATAGAATACAGAATACAGTAGGAGGATACATCATTCTGGAATAGAATACAGTAGGAGGATACAGCATTCTGGAATAGAATACAGAATACAGTAGGAGGATACAGCATTCTGGAATAGAATACAGTAGGAGGATACAGCATTCTGGAATAGAATACAGTAGGAGGATACAGCATTCTGGAATAGAATAGAGAATACAGTAGGAGGATACAGCATTCTGGAATAGAATACAGAATACAGTAGGAGGATACAGCATTCTGGAATAGAATACAGAATACAGTAGGAGGATACAGCATTCTGGAATAGAATACAGTAGGAGGATACAGCATTCTGGAATAGAATACAGAATACAGTAGGAGGATACAGCATTCTGGAATAGAATACAGTAGGAGGATACAGCATTCTGGAATAGAATACAGTAGGAGGATACAGCATTCTGGAATAGAATACAGAATACAGTAGGAGGATACAGCATTCTGGAATAGAATACATAATACAGTAGGAGGATACAGCATTCTGGAATAGAATACAGAATACAGTAGGAGGATACAGCATTCTGGAATAGAATACAGTAGGAGGATACAGCATCCTGGAATAGAATACAGAATACAGTAGGAGGATACAGCATTCTGGAATAGAATACAGAATACAGTAGAAGGATACAGCATTCTGGAATAGAATCTGGCTGTGAGCTGTGAGCGGTTGGTTTTAGACTGTGAGCAGGCGTTTGGTGCAGTACACAATTGACATTTTATATTGATTATATCTGTATTCCTCGTGGGAAACAAATATTGAGCATCATGCCTAAAGAGGAGCAGAGTGCCTGGGTTTAAGTTTCTCCTCTGGACTTCTCATAACTGCAGAGCAAGGAGGCTATAAAGGTCACTTCGGTTGTCTCCCAAATGGCCCCCTATTCCCTATATATTGCATAGGGCTCTGGTCAAAAGTTGTGCACTATATTGGGAATAGGGGGCCATTTGGGATGCAGATGGAATTGGCCTCTTAGAAAAGGTTATACCACTTCTGCTTTGGCTTATTGAACAATAGACTCTCTTTCAAATAAACCTTCTGCTTTGGCTTATTGAACAATAGACTCTCTTTCAAATAAACCTTCTGCTTTGGCTTATTGAACGATAGACTCTCTTTCAAATAAACCTTCTGCTTTGGCTTATTGAACAATAGACTCTCTTTCAAATAAACCTTCTGCTTTGGCTTATTGAACGATAGACTCTCTTTCAAATAAACCTTCTGCTTTGGCTTATTGAACAATAGGCTCTCTTTCAAATAAACCTTCTGCTTTGGCTTATTGAACAATAGACTCTCTTTCAAATAAACCTTCTGCTTTGGCTTATTGAACGATAGACTCTCTTTCAAATAAACCTTCTGCTTTGGCTTATTGAACGATAGACTCTCTTTCAAATAAACCTTCTGCTTTGGCTTATTGAACAATAGGCTCTCTTTCAAATAAACCTTCTGCTTTGGCTTATTGAACAATAGACTCTCTTTCAAATAAACCTTCTGCTTTGGCTTATTGAACAATAGGCTCTCTTTCAAATAAACCTTCTGCTTTGGCTTATTGAACGATAGGCTCTCTTTCAAATAAACCTTCTGCTTTGGCTTATTGAACGATAGACTCTCTTTCAAATAAACCTTCTGCTTTGGCTTATTGAACGATAGGCTCTCTTTCAAATAAACCTTCTGCTTTGGCTTATTGAACGATAGGCTCTCTTTCAAATAAACCTTCTGCTTTGGCTTATTGAACGATAGACTCTCTTTCAAATAAACCTTCTGCTTTGGCTTATTGAACGATAGACTCTCTTTTAAATAAACCTTCTGCTTTGGCTTATTGAACAATAGACTCTCTTTCAAATAAACCTTCTGCTTTGGCTTATTGAACGATAGACTCTCTTTCAAATAAACCTTCTGCTTTGGCTTATTGAACGATAGAATCTCTTTCAAATAAACCTTCTGCTTTGGCTTATTGAACAATAGACTCTCTTTTAAATAAACCTTCTGCTTTGGCTTATTGAACAATAGGCTCTCTTTCAAATAAACCTTCTGCTTTGGCTTATTGAACGATAGGCTCTCTTTCAAATAAACCTTCTGCTTTGGCTTATTGAACGATAGACTCTCTTTCAAATAAACCTTCTGCTTTGGCTTATTGAACGATAGGCTCTCTTTCAAATAAACCTTCTGCTTTGGCTTATTGAACGATAGGCTCTCTTTCAAATAAACCTTCTGCTTTGGCTTATTGAACGATAGACTCTCTTTCAAATAAACCTTCTGCTTTGGCTTATTGAACGATAGACTCTCTTTTAAATAAACCTTCTGCTTTGGCTTATTGAACGATAGACTCTCTTTCAAATAAACCTTCTGCTTTGGCTTATTGAACAATAGACTCTCTTTTAAATAAACCTTCTGCTTTGGCTTATTGAACAATAGGCTCTCTTTCAAATAAACCTTCTGCTTTGGCTTATTGAACAATAGGCTTTCTTTCAAATAAACCTTCTGCTTTGGCTTATTGAACAATAGACTCTCTTTCAAATAAACCTTCTGCTTTGGCTTATTGAACAATAGACTCTCTTTCAAATAAACCTTCTGCTTTGGCTTATTGAACAATAGGCTCTCTTTCAAATAAACCTTCTGCTTTGGCTTATTGAACAATAGGCTCTCTTTCAAATAAACCTTCTGCTTTGGCTTATTGAACGATAGGCTCTCTTTCAAATAAACCTTCTGTTTAGGCTTATTGAACAAGACTCTTTAAAATAAACCTTCTGTTTAGGCTTATTGAACAAGACTCTCTTTAAAATAAACCTTCTCTATTTTGTCCATCTTTTCCCAAATCCATTGACGAAATGTAATACACACACACATACACACAATGAATTTATTTAATCCTTGTGTAACGGATGTGAAACAGCTAGTTTAGTTAGCGGTGGTGCGCGCTAAATAGCGTTTCAATCGGTGACGTCACTTGCTCTGAGACCTTGAAGTAGTAGTTCCCCTTGCTCTGCAAGAGCCGCGGCTTTTGTGGAGCGATGGGTAATGATGCTTCGAGGGTGACTGTTGTTGATGTGTGCAGAGGGTCCCTGGTTCGCGCCCGGGTATGGGCGAGGGGACGGTCTAAAATTATACTGTTACACTTGGTAAAAAAAAAATAATAATAATAAAACCGCCCTGCATTTTTTCTGCTTGTCACAAGAAAGCTCTTGTCAAAAACGGACATTGTTGGATACGTGTTTTTCGTCTGACTCTGCAGAGGAGTGGCTGTATGCTCTACTAGTAGGTAATAGATGGCTCATAGATAGAGATTTGTTTGAGTTGCCACACACACACACACACACACTCTCAAAGATGTAGTGACACACACAGTCGCGGCCCTAACTCACTCTGTTGAAAGCTACCAATCAATGTGAGTTTCACAGTCTCATATTATTAAGTGTAATTTATTTTGTACATTTTAAAAACTATATACAGTTGAAGTCGGAAGTTTACATACGCCTTAGCCAAATACATTTAAACTCAGTTTTTCACAATTCCTGACATTTAATCAGAGTAAAAATTCCCTGTTTTAGGTCAGTTAGGATCACCACTTTATTTTAAGAATGTGAAATGTCAGAATAATTGTAGAGAGAATGAATTATTTCAGCTTTTATTTCTTTCATCACATTCCCAGATGGTCAGAAGTTTACATACGCTCAATTAGTATTTGGTAGCATTGCCTTTAAATTGTTTAACTCTGGGTCAAACGTTTCAGGTAGCCTTCCACAAGCTTCCCACAATAAGTTGGATTAATTTTGGCCCATTCCTCCTGACAGAGCTGATGTAACTGAGTCAGGTTTGTAGGCCTCCTTGCTCGCACATGCTTTTTCAGTTCTGCTCACAAATTGTCTATAAGATTGAGGTCAGGGATGGCCACTCCAATACCTTGACTTTGTTGTCCTTAAGCCATTTTACCACAACTTTGGAAGTATGCTTGGGGTCATTGTCCATTTGGAAGACCCATTTGCGACCAAGCTTTAATTTCCTGACTGATGTCTTGAGATGTTGCTTCAATATATTCACATAATTTTCCAGTCTCATGATGCCATCTATTTTGTGAAGTGTACCCGAACCACCTGCAGCAAAGCACCCCCACTCATGATGCTGCCACCCCTGTGCTTCACGGTTGGGATGGTGTTCTTCAGCTTGCAAGCATCACCTTTTTCCTCCAAACATAACTATGGTCATTATGATCAAACAGTTTTATTTTTGTTTCATCAGACCAGAGGACATTTCTCCAAAAAGTATGATTTTTGTCCCCATGTGCAGTTGCAAACCGTAGTCTGGCTTTTTTATGGCGGTTTTGGAGCAGTGGCTTCTTCCTTGCTGAGAGGCCTTTCAGGTTATGTCGATATTGGACTCGTTTTACTGTGGATATAGATACTTTTGTACCTGTTTCCTCCAGCATCTTCACAAGGTCCTTTGCTGTTGTTCTGGGGTTGATTTGCACTTGTCGCACCAAAGTAAGTTTATCTCTAGGAGACAGAACGCCTCTCCTTCCTGAGCAGTATGGCGGCTGCGTGGTCCCATGGTGTTTATACTCGTGTACTATTGTCTGTACAGATCAATGTGGTACCTTCAGGTGTTTGGAAATTGCTCCCAAGGATGAACCAGACTTGTGGAGGTCTACAAATTTTTTTCTGAGGTCTTGGCTGATTTCTTTTGATTTTCCCATGATGTCAAGCAAAGAAGCACTGAGTTTGAAGGTAGGCCTTGAAATACATCCACAGGTACACCTCCAACTGACTCAAATGATGTCAAATAGCCTATCAGAATCTTCTAAAGCCATGACATAATTTTCAGGAATTTTCCAAGCTGTTTAAAGGCACAGTCAACTTAGTGTATGTAAACTTCTGACCCACTGGGTGGGTGAAATAATCTTTCTTTAAACGATTGTTCTTCCAAAATATAATATTCTGCCACATGCACCTTAACCACAGACACTGCACCCTAGTCTATTGCTGTTAGATAAGCGAATGAAGATTAGCCTGCAAGTGCCAAATGAAAAGTCTTAATTACGGAGGGCCCAAACCTCTGCACTAAATCATGTAGAGACAAAAGGCTACGTCTCCAAATGGCACACTATTCCCCACATAGTGCGTTCCTTTTGATCAGGCTGCCATTTTTGGGACGTAGACAACAACAGGAAGAGCGCACAGAGGACTGGGTCAAACCTATATTTACTGTCATGAATAAAAATCTTAAAATATATCTTTCAGAATACCACAAACATTCAGCACCTTCTTTTATGCTATATACTTTTCCCACTAGTAAATATTTAACTATCGAGAAGATATTTATAGCAGCCCCCATGACATGACACTTTAATGCACTTCTATTCCTAGTGGAATACTTGACTTGAGAAAAGTGCAGGCGCTAATGTGTGAATATAGTGCACGCAGTAAAACTGGATTATGCATCTGGGGATATGCAACGCCACATTAATTTCTCTGCACAGAGGCCTACCTAGACAATAATTGATGTTAACATTTCTGCAGATACAGTGTTAGGAATACAAGCTTAACGGAGACGATCACTCTGTATCTCTGTACTCTTATTTAACACTGTGCTTCTACATCAGCATTGCTTGCTGTTTTGGGGGGTTTTAGGCTGGGTTTCTGTACAGCACTTTGTGACATCGGCTGATGTAAAAAGAGCTTTATAAATACATTTGATTGATTGATTGATTGATTGATTGATTAATTAAGCTATTTTTGCTAATGGTTTGGTGTGTCGTCAAAATTAAATTGAAAATGATTTCTGTTATAACATCTACATCATTTAATATGATCTCTTGGTCAATCTGATGTTGTACACCTGGCAGCACAGCCTACTGTAGGTGTTGGGGTTACAATCTGCACGCATGAACCAACATACAGTAAGTAGACTGATGATGGCCTATCTAGGCTTATTATAGATGTGGTCGTTTACAGACATCACTCTGTCGCTGTATTCTATGCTCATTGCAAATTTGAGCTACTATTGCTAAGCTATAGCCTAGGGTTTATTCTTGATTTGTCGGGATGTCAAAATGAAAAGATTTTAGTCGATTTTTGTTGTTGTTGCATACAGCTTTTAAATGTATTCTCCCTAAGGTGTTTTTTTGTGCACACACCTGCATACTGTAGGTGTTTGTGTTACAATTTCCTCGAACACCCTGATGATGCAGGTTTACAATCTGTTCATTTACAGCCGTAGTCTATTCGCCACTATTCTCCCTGCACATCTTCTCTGATCAAACTGAGTGAGTAAGAGCCGGCCGGGCCGCCTGTTCCATTGCAGACTAAACACTTTCTTGTCTGCAGAGCAGACCCCACCTCCCCCATGCTACAGTAAAATATAGCATTCCCTTGCAGTGTTCTGTACTGTAATAAACATCTATCGGCCTGCCTATTTTATTGCAGTGGGCTTGACTGATGGCAAATCCATGCAATCGTAAGGATTGGTGGAACAGCATTTAAAGAGAAGCACATTGACAAGTATAGAGAAACTTGTTTAAATCAACAAGACATGTGCCAAGCAAAGACTAGCCTTTCTGGTCTGAAATCAATATCACAATATTTACTTGGCTTATAGAATGATGCAATTACTGTATGCCTAGGGCTGTTGTGGTGGCCATATTTGCATTTACCTTCATTTAACTAGGCCAGTCAGTTAAGAACAAATTCTTATTTTCAATGACAGCCTAGGAACAGTTAACAGGTACACCTGTTCAGGGGCAGAACAACAGATTGTCAGCTCAGGGGTTTGAACTTGCAACCTTCCGGTTACTAGTCCAACGCTCTAACCACTAGGCTACCCTGCTGCCACAACAGCAGTCACAAGTCATGAAGGCAGTCAAATTCCACATGACCATTTAGTCACGGTAATTAGGCTTCTCCAAGCTCTGATGCTGGTGATGGTTATTAGTAGCCTACCAAATTCGCTAACTGCCTGGTACTCAGCACTCCATTGTCTGTCACGCTCTGACCTTAGAGATCCTAATTTATTATCTATGTTTGGTTAGGTCAGGGTGTGACTCGTGTGGGAAAATCTACATTTTCTATTTCTTTGTTGTTTTGCCGAGTGTGGTTCCCAATCAGAGGCAGCTGTCTATCGTTGTCTCTGATTGGGGATCATATATAAGTTGTGATTTTCCGTTTGGGTTTTGTGGGGAGTTATTTTCTGTTTAGTGTCTGTGCCTGACGGAACTGTTCGCTTTCATTTTTTGGAATTTGTTATTTTTGTTTGAGTGTTTCTTGAAAATAAATATAATGAACACTTTCCACGCTGCGCTTTGGTCCACTCATCCTTCCACCGACAATGAGTGTTACATTGTCCCTCTAATCACTCTGACATCAATGCAAATGTAATCGAAAATCTGATCAAACACTTCATGAGAACCCACAAGCTCCTGTTGTGCAACATTTCAATAGGCTATGCAATTGTGCGAGAAAACAGAGTGATGGCCTCTACTAAAAATAGGAGAATCAACTTTCTATAGGCTAGGCCTACTATATTTATTTCTCAACTTTCCTAATATTAAGCTTATATTTACAACAGGAGTATAGCCTACCTGGCTGGCATGAATATAAACCACGAGGAAAAGTGTCCTCCATTCGCTATTTAAGTGCATAGATGACCTATGACCTGTATTTCTTCCCGCTGCCCCATTTTGAGACAGGTGCATGATAATGGTCCATTCTAAATCAAAACAAATTTCACACATACATTATTTAGTATATGTAAAGACAAGATTCAATCAAGAATAGTCTAATGGGTGACAATATTAGCCTATCACTTGTAAAGTATATATTATCGCTTGTGAATGATGCCCAGCATAAGAAACAATGCCTTTTTTTTTTTGCACGCGACTTTTTCAAATCATAGTCACACACTTCATGTAGCCTATGCCATAGGCCTAAAATGTTTTGATAAGGTTTGTAATCACAACAACAGTGGTCAAATAACTTCTTAAAATGAAGCACATTAATCCGCTTTACAAGGGGTGTAGAGCCTAACTCAAATCAAATTCAAATTAAAAGCAGCACATTAGTGTCAAGTTTGGGGAAGATAATGATGAATAATAATAATGTCACCGTAAAAATGTTTTTATAATAAAAGCATAAAATGCATAATCACATTTGTGGTCACTTTTGATAATGGTGTTTTCCACTAATGGAACATTCGTGCCTATAGCCTACTATCGTGCGCGCATTGCTGCACTTATACGTCATGATTCGACCTAGTTTTTCCAGAGTCCCAACTTGTCTTGAAAGCACCATATTTTTTCAGAAGGGTCGGGTTAAAGGCTGAAGTCAAATTTCGGTTGTACTTTGTGTGCAATTGACCAATAAAGATCTTAACCTCTATTACAAGAATGTCTAAATGGAGAAAACTCTAGCCCTATTTAAAAA
Organism: Oncorhynchus mykiss; assembly: GCF_013265735.2. NCBI lineage: Eukaryota > Metazoa > Chordata > Actinopteri > Salmoniformes > Salmonidae > Oncorhynchus > Oncorhynchus mykiss. Next base: position 6,682,756 of record NC_050570.1, read on the forward strand.
AAGAAGAAGGTGTGTATCAATTTAATATTTTGTTTCTTGAAAATAATTTAATCGCTGATATGAAATATTAGGGCCTTTTCCAAATTCGTACCGCTAGGAATGTGTGTTGATGTTCAGACCAAGCATCAGAGCTCTTAACAAAACTCCCCCATACAGAAGACGCCTTGGTCCAATTAATTTTATGCGTAATATAATGGCACGTAATGTCATGATCAAGGGCAATGTTAACTATACACACACACACACACACTTTTGTCTTATAAAGTCATCATGACATTATGTCATATTGCAGGTTTTAATGTGCAGCTTTGAAATATAGTCTCATGATTGAACTGGAAATCATATTAATTTGACCTCAATGCTCGATAATTATGCTGAGGCATGGGTTCTCGACCCTGTAACCTTTACAGTGGAATGACGCGTGATGCTTTTTTTTTTACGTAGCTACTCCACCCGATCATTGCTCCGCAGACCTGTCACGGTGCTGCTGTGAAGAAAATCGGTCTGGTAGAGAGGGGGAAGGCATCCAGTGCCTGCCTTTGCAGTGCGGCTGCTTTGGAGCCACGCCAGACGATTTATTCATTATTTTCCTAAAAAGGATTTCACCCATACATTGTAAGGACCAGTACACCGAATAAGGTGAATACGTATGGATTTCATGTGATATGTTTTAGCTAGAGAGAGAAAAGCCAGTGTGTGTGTGTGTGTGTGTGTGTGTGTGTGTGTAGTAGTCCCGCTGTGGACTGCTATTAGCGAGAGGATACACACTACCAGTTTACTAAACTAGCTAACGTTACCTGGCTAGGCTAAACCAAATTCATTTTTAAAAAATACAATTGTTTTCATGTAGATTAACCAAGGGTCGAGGAGATTAAAACACTTGGCATGGCGCTAGGAAGACGGAAGTGTTGCTGTTGTATAGCCAGGACAGCTTGCATCACCGGCAGTAACAAAATGTCGGCGACCCCCCCGGTTCCTTTTAACCGAAGGTGTCTCCCGTTAGCTGTTAACTGTGTGTGTGGCAAGAAATCATAGCAAAGACCCCCTCATCCCCATCATAATGCATGGAAAATATGGCACAATAAGGGTTTTTACTAAGTTCCAGCAGTCTGTGTGTGGAAGGTCTTACCCCCGGAGTCAAGCACCTGTCTCACTCGGTTTGATCGGTGTTGTTGCTCATGATTTAACGGTACGCTAAAGGAATTACGGTCTATATAACTAATATAGAGTAACTAATATACTAATATAGAGTAATTATCTGTCTGGCTGCATCAGTCAGGCAGCAACGAATGAAAACAAGAAGTTTATCTATGTCATGTTTTAGCGTGCTACATTGTATACAGATACTGAGTTGATAAGTGACATTGTTAGACACATAAACTAGTAAATATAGCCTCTTCGGTAAGAACAGGTTAGTTCACGTTAACAAACCTGCTTAAATTAAACACAGCCAGTAATTTAAATCACAATGAGCTAGTGATGTTTGTTCAGGGATCTTTTCTATATGGCAAGCACGTTAAGTCTAACTACCTTCATCACCGACCTGTTTGAATCTAAGGTTGGATGTCCAGACAGCATCTGTGTGTCGGTAGTCACCACCAACCTGTCCTTCTGTCTTGTATCCGTCGGTAACGTTATCAGATAGCTATTTAGGTTACGTCGAGGAGGCTACTCTGTTACCCTGAGGACAAGAGGCTGGACGGGACATGTGATTGCGACCTTTTGACTGTGGTTTGGTGTGACCATGAAGGGTTTTCTTACTGCTCGGTACCGTGTTATTCTCCACCACTTTTCCTGATATCATCTTCAGGGTCATCATACATCATTACCTGTGACTCACTGTCGTTTTCTTTTTTCTTTTTTTTGTCAGCCTTGCCTTTATAAATGATCACACACGGGCAGAATTCACATACAATACACATTTTAGTTCAACGTCATCATTATTTGTAAACTATTACCACACAGAAATTACCTCTTGGGAGGTGTGGCAAGTGTATAGATAACAACATGGTAAGGACAATTGCTCTTTGTCGCACAAGCAGAATGAACCACCGATATGGAACGCGACCATGAACTTGTCATCCTATGCTTTTGCTTAGATTATTTGAGATTGAACTGGTGATTTTAAAGCACTGAAAACCAATAGAATATACACATTTCAAAAGACAATATTTATTTTTTATCCCATTCTGTGTTGCACCATCAATAACATTTTTTGCGCATAACCTTGGTGACTTGTGTTAGCCCCCTCTGCAAAAGTTTCTTTGAGCAAAACTGTTGGTACTTAACAGTTTCAGAATGATTTTGTTTTGTATTTTTTTTTTTTTGTCTAAAGCCCTTTAACCACAGTAATGGAGTTGCCATGTTTCATTTTTCCATCTCATAAATAAGTAAACAACAGTTGACCTTCACAGCAGGAATATAGACTGAGGAGCATTGGATTAGCAATGTCTCCAAAAATGGGCTGCTTTTATTCATTTCATTGTCATCTCAATATGACTAAGTATGTTTGTCCTTAAGCATAGACAAACATTTGCAGTAGAATAGCCCGTACTGAAGGACTCGGTGACTTTCAACGTGGCACCGTCATAGGATGCTACCTAACCAACCAAGTCGGTTTGTCAAATTTCTGCCCTGCTAGAGCTGCCCCGGTCAACTGTAAGTGCTGTTATTGTGACGTGGAAACGTCTAGGAGCAACAACGGCTCAGCCGCAAAGTGGTAGGCCACACACGTTCAGAGAACGTGACCGCTGAGTGCTGAAGCGCGTAGCGTGTAAAAATGGTCTTTCCTTGGTTGCAACACTCACTACCGTGTTCCAAACTGCCTCTGGAAGCAACGTCAGCACAATAACTGTTTATCGGTAGCTTAATGAAATGTGTTTCCATGGCCAAGCAGCCGCACGCAAGCCTAAGATCACCATGCGCAATGCAATGAGTGGTGTAAAGCTCGCCGACATTGGACTCTGAGCAGTGGAAACGCGTTCTCTGGAGTGACAAATCACGCTTCACCATCTGGCAGTCCAACGGACAAATCTGGGTTTGGCGGATGCCAGGAGAACGCTACCTGCCCGAATGCATAGTGCCAACTGTAAAGTTTGGAGGAGGAGGAATAGTGGTCTGGGGCTGTTTTTCATGGTTGGGGCTAGTGCCCTTAGTTCGGAAATCTTAATGTTACAGCATACAGGGATATTCTAGTTGATTCTGTGCTTCCAACTTTGTGGCAACAGTTTGGGGAAGGCCCTTTCCTGTTTCAGCATGACAATGCCCCCATGCACAAAGTGAGGTCCATACAGAAATTATTTGTCGAGATTGGTGTGGAAGAACTTGACTGGCCTGCACAGAGCCCTGACCTCAACCCCATCGAACACCATTGGGATGAATTTGAACGCCGACTTCAAGCCAGGCCTAATCGCCCAACATCCAGTGCCTGACCTCACTAATGCTCTTGTGGCTGAATGGAAGCAAGTCCCTGCATCAATGTTCCAACATCTAGTGGAAAGCCTTCCCAGAAGAGTGTTATAGCAGTGAAGAGGGGACCAACTCCATGTTAATGCCCATGATTTTGGAATGGGATGTTGGACGAGCAGGTGTTCACATATTGGTCGTGTGTGTGTGTGTTTCATAGCCTATACAAGGGAGAGTAAACAAATGGCAGGAAATGTCTAGTAGGGAAAGGGAGATACCTAGTCAGTTGTACAACTGAATGCCTTCAACTGAAATGTGTCTTCCGCATTTAACCTCTGAACCAGAGTTGTACTGGTGCATGATGGATCCTTAGGAGAGGAGAGGGAATGGTATTTATTATACCCTGCAGTAAGTTCATCTGTTGATCTATTCTCATGTCTGGTGACTTGATTTGTTACATATTGAATTGTTAGATACTACTGCACTGTTGGAGCTAGAAACACAAGCATTTAGTTAGATACTACTGCACTGTTGGAGCTTGGAACACAAGCATTTAGTTAGATACTACTGCACTGTTGGAGCTTGGAACACAAGCATTTAGTTAGATACTACTGCACTGTTGGAGCTTGGAACACAAGCATTTAGTTAGATACTACTGCACTGTTGGAGCTAGAAACACAAGCATTTAGTTAGATACTACTGCACTGTTGGAGCTAGGAACACAAGCATTTAGTTAGATACTACTTCACTGTTGGAGCTAGAAACACAAGCATTTAGTTAGATACTACTGCACTGTTGGAGCTAGGAACACAAGCATTTAGTTAGATACTACTGCACTGTTGGAGCTAGAAACACAAGCATTTAGTTAGATACTACTGCACTGTTGGAGCTAGGAACACAAGCATTTAGTTAGATACTACTGCACTGTTGGAGCTAGGAACACAAGCATTTAGTTAGATACTACTGCACTGTTGGAGCTAGAAACACAAGCATTTAGTTAGATACTACTGTACTGTTGGAGCTAGGAACACAAGCATTTAGTTAGATACTACTGCACTGTTGGAGCTAGGAACACAAGCATTTAGTTAGATACTACTGTACTGTTGGAACTAGAAACACAAGCATTTAGTTAGATACTACTGCACTGTTGGAGCTAGGAACACAAGCATTTAGTTAGATACTACTGCACTGTTGGAGCTAGAAACACAAGCATTTAGTTAGATACTACTGCACTGTTGGAGCTGGGAACACAAGCATTTAGTTAGATACTACTGCACTGTTGGAGCTAGGAACACAAGCATTTAGTTAGATACTACTGCACTGTTGGAGCTAGGAACACAAGCATTTAGTTAGATACTACTGCACTGTTGGAGCTAGGAACACAAGCATTTAGTTAGATACTACTGCACTGTTGGAGCTAGAAACACAAGCATTTAGTTAGATACTACTGTACTGTTGGAGCTGGGAACACAAGCATTTAGTTAGATACTACTGCACTGTTGGAACTAGAAACACAAGCATTTAGTTAGATACTACTGCACTGTTGGAGCTGGGAACACAAGCATTTAGTTAGATACTACTGCACTGTTGGAGCTAGAAACACAAGCATTTAGTTAGATACTACTGCACTGTTGGAGCTGGGAACACAAGCATTTAGTTAGATACTACTGCACTGTTGGAGCTAGGAACACAAGCATTTAGTTAGATACTACTGTACTGTTGGAACTAGAAACACAAGCATTTAGTTAGATACTACTGCACTGTTGGAGCTAGGAACACAAGCATTTAGTTAGATACTACTGCACTGTTGGAGCTAGAAACACAAGCATTTAGTTAGATACTACTGCACTGTTGGAGCTAGAAACACAAGCATTTAGTTAGATACTACTGCACTGTTGGAGCTAGAAACACAAGCATTTAGTTAGATACTACTGCACTGTTGGAGCTAGAAACACAAGCATTTAGTTAGATACTACTGCACTGTTGGAGCTAGGAACACAAGCATTTAGTTAGATACTACTGCACTGTTGGAGCTTGGAACACAAGCATTTAGTTAGATACTACTGCACTGTTGGAGCTAGAAACACAAGCATTTAGTTAGATACTACTGCACTGTTGGAGCTAGGAACACAAGCATTTAGTTAGATACTACTGCACTGTTGGAGCTAGAAACACAAGCATTTAGTTAGATACTACTGCACTGTTGGAGCTAGGAACACAAGCATTTAGTTAGATACTACTGCACTGTTGGAGCTAGAAACACAAGCATTTAGTTAGATACTACTGCACTGTTGGAGCTAGGAACACAAGCATTTAGTTAGATACTACTGCACTGTTGGAGCTAGGAACACAAGCATTTAGTTAGATACTACTGCACTGTTGGAGCTAGGAACACAAGCATTTAGTTAGATACTACTGTACTGTTGGAACTAGAAACACAAGCATTTAGTTAGATACTACTGCACTGTTGGAGCTAGGAACACAAGCATTTCGCTACACCCGCAATAACATCTGCTAAACACCCCCCGAATAAAACACTTGTTGTATTCAGCGCACGTGTGACAAATACAGTTTGATTTGATTTGAACAGCTCTAGCAAACTAGCCTAATCCATCCGTTGTACTATAGGTTATTGTTATTGTCGTCATTTTTGTCTGCCTTTTTCTGTTGACCTCAGTCACGAGAGATTGGATCATGATTGGCCCTTTTTATATATGATGGTTTCAAAAGCTTTATAATGTCAGCGTAACGGTTCCCAGTTAGTAGGCTAAATCTGACGCAAGCCCTAATACGCATTGCTAGGCAGTAGAGCCTCGATTGGTTGTGTGCAATGTCTATTTTAGATCATTTTGTGATGCTCAGTTGGTTCCTTGGTGCACACTTATTTAAAACTAGTTGGATCAACTAGTTGGATATTTCTTGATTTAGCTGTGATCAGTCCGGTAGATTCAAATTGGAGGAGTCTTACTGGTTTATTTGAAGGTTTCCTGTCTCATTATTTTGTGCTGACTGAGTCTCTACCTGCTGGAGAAGAACACACACACAGTGAAGGTAGAAAGGACGTTTGCTTCTCTATTCAGGAAGATGTTGATTTGAGGAGACGTCTAGCTGCTCCACCTCGCTCTGAGGTTGATTTGAGGAGACGTCCAGCTGCTCCACCTCGCTCTGAGGTTGATTTGAGGAGACGTCTAGCTGCTCCACCTCGCTCTGAGGTGGATTTGAGGAGACGTCTAGCTGCTTCACCTCGCTCTGAGGTGGATTTGAGGAGACGTCTAGCTGCTTCACCTCGCTCTGAGGTGGATTTGAGGAGACGTCTAGCTGCTCCACCTCGCTCTGAGGTTGATTGGAGGAGACGTCTAGCTGCTTCACCTCGCTCTGAGGTGGATTTGAGGAGACGTCTAGCTGCTCCACCTCGCTCTGAGGTTGATTGGAGGAGTTCTGAATAGGAAAATACACTGCCTTCCAACCCAGTCTGGTCAGACTTGTCTCTGGCGCTCGCTCTCTCTTTGTCTCTGTCTTGCTGTCTGTCTCTGTCTTGCTCTCTGTCTCTGTCTTGCTCTCTGTCTTGCTCTCTGTCTCTCTCTTGCTCTCTGTCTCTCTCTTGCTCTCTGTCTCTCTCTTGCTCTCTCTCTCTCTCTCTTGCTCTCTTGCTCTCTGTTGCTCTCTTGCTCTCTCTCTCTCTTGCTCTCTTGCTCTCTGTTGCTCTCTTGCTCTCTCTTGTTCTCTCTCTCTCTCTTGCTCTCTGTCTGTCTCTCTCTCTCTCTGTCTCTCTCTTGCTCTCTCTCTCTCGCTCTTGCTCTCTCTCTGCCTTGCTCTCTGTCTTGCTCTCTCTCTCTCTTGCTCTCTCTCTCTATCTCTCTCTCTTGCTCTCTCTCTGCCTTGCTCTCTGTCTCTGTCTTGCTCTCTGTCTCTCGCTCGCTCTCTCTCTGCCTTGCTCTCTGTCTCTCGCTCACTCTCTGTCTCTCGCTCTCGGTCTCTCTCTTGCTCTCGGTCTCTCTCTTGCTCTCGGTCTCTCTCTCGCTCTCTTTCTCTCTCTTGCTCTCTGTCTCTCTCTTGCTCTCTCTCTCTCTCTTGCTCTCTTGCTCTCTCTTGTTCTCTCTCTCTCTTGCTCTCTGTCTCTCTCTCTCTCTGTCTCTTTCTTGCTCTCTCTCTCTCTCTTGCTCTCTCTCTCTCTCTCTTGCTCTCTCTCTGCCTTGCTCTCTGTCTCTGTCTTGCTCTCTGTCTCTCGCTCGCTCTCTCTCTGCCTTGCTCTCTGTCTCTCGCTCACTCTCTGTCTCTCACTCTCGGTCTCTCTCTCACTCTCGGTCTCTCTCTCGCTCTCGGTCTCTCTCTCGCTCTCGGGTCTCTCTCTCGCTCTCGGTCTCTCTCTCGCTCTCGGGTCTCTCTCTCGCTCTCGGTCTCTCTCTCGCTCTCTGTCTCTCTCTCGCTCTCTGTCTCTCTCTCGCTCTCTGTCTCTCTCTCGCTCTCTGTCTCTCTGTCTCTCGCTCTCTGTCTCTCTGTCTCTCGCTCGCTCTCTGTCTCTCGCTCGCTCTCTGTCTCTCGCTCGCTCTCTGTCTCTCGCTCGCTCTCTGTCTCTCGCTCGCTCTCTGTCTCTCGCTCGCTCTCTGTCTCTCGCTCGCTCTCTGTCTCTCGCTCGCTGTCTGTCTCTCACTCGCTCACTCTCTGTCGCTCGCTCGCTCGCTCACTCTCTGTCGCTCGCTCGCTCGCTCACTCTCTGTCGCTCGCTCGCTCGCTCACTCTCTGTCGCTCGCTCGCTCGCTCACTCTCTGTCGCTCGCTCGCTCGCTCACTCTCTGTCGCTCGCTCGCTCTCTGTCTCTCTCTTGCTCTCTGTCTCTCTCTCTTGCTCTCTGTCTCTCTCTCTTGCTCTCTGTCTCTCTCTCGCTCTCTGTCTCTCTCTCGCTCTGTCTCTCTCTCGCTCTCTCTCTCGCTCTCTCTCGCTCGCTCTCTCTCTCGCTCTCTGTCTCTCGCTCGCTCTCTGTCTCTCGCTCGCTCTCTGTCTCTCGCTCGCTCTCTGTCTCTCGCTCGCTCTCTGTCTCTCGCTCGCTCTCTGTCTCTCGCTCGCTCTCTGTCTCTCGCTCGCTCTCTGTCTCTCGCTCACTGTCTGTCTCTCGCTCACTCTCTGTCGCTCGCTCACTCTCTGTCTCTCGCTCGCTCACTCTCTGTCTCTCGCTCGCTCACTCTCTGTCTCTCGCTCGCTCACTCTCTGTCTCTCGCTCGCTCACTCTCTGTCTCTCGCTCGCTCACTCTGTCTCTCGCTCGCTCACTCTCTGTCTCTCGCTCGCTCACTCTCTGTCTCTCGCTCGCTCACTCTCTGTCTCTCGCTCGCTCACTCTCTGTCTCTCGCTCGCTCACTCTGTCTCTCGCTCGCTCACTCTCTCTCTCGCTCTTTCTCTCTCTCGCTCTTTCTCTCTCTCTCGCTCTTTCTCTCTGTCTCTGTCTCACTCTCTCTCTCCTTCCTTTCCACTACTCTCCTAGCTGATTCTGTTACTTTTCAGCTGAAAGGTATAGAGGAGTGAAATGTTTCATCTTCACAGTACAGTGCACCCAGGCCAATGAAGTGAAATGTTGAAATTATTTATAAAAATAGAAACTTAACTAATTACAAATGTAACACCCACCATAGTACCTTCTGTTATCTCATGGCTAAAGGAAAGCACAGTTTAGTACTAGGCTACTGTCATACTGTTAGTCTATATTGGGGTGTTGATTTGACCTCACATTGACCTCTCACCCAGGCCAGCCTAGTTGTATTGGTTGTATGTTAATCACACAGTGACTGTAGCTAGCCCAGTTCAGTCCAGGTAAACAGTAAATCAAATCAAATTTCAATCACATTTTATTGGTCACATACACATGGTTAGCAGATGTTAATGCGAGTGTAGCGAAATGCTTGTGCTTCTAGTTCCGACCGTGCAGTGATATCTAACAAGTAATCTAACAATTTCACAACTACCTTATACACACACAAGTGTAAAAGAATGATAAAGAATATGTACATATAAATGTATGGATGTTCGATGGCCGAACAGCATAGGCTCACCTTACACTGTTACCTTGCTAACTATACTAGCATGCATAAGCCACTGTCACTGTAGACAGCTTTCCCAACCAGTGGCAGTTACTGTAGACAGCTTTCCCAGCCAGTGGCAGTTACTGTAGACAGCTTTCCCAGCCAGTGGCAGTCACTGTAGACAGCTTTCCCAGCCAGTGGCAGTCACTGTAGATAGCTTTCCCAGCCAGTGGCAGTTACTGTAGACAGCTTTCCCAGCCAGTGGCAGTCACTGTAGATAGCTTTCCCAGCCAGTGGCAGTTACTGTAGATAGCTTTCCCAGCCAGTGGCAGTTACTGTAGACAGCTTTCCCAGCCAGTGGCAGTTACTGTAGACAGCTTTCCCAGCCAGTGGCAGTTACTGTAGATAGCTTTCCCAGCCAGTGGCAGTTACTGTAGACAGCTTTCCCAGCCAGTGGCAGTTACTGTAGACAGCTTTCCCAGCCAGTGGCAGTTACTGTAGACAGCTTTCCCAGCCAGTGGCAGTTACTGTAGACAGCTTTCCCAGCCAGTGGCAGTTACTGTAGACAGCTTTCCCAGCCAGTGGCAGTTACTGTAGACAGCTTTCCCAGCCAGTGGCAGTTACTGTAGTCAGCTTTCCCAGCCAGTGGCAGTTACTGTAGACAGCTTTCCCAGTTCAGTTCAGTAATCCAAGTAAAAGCACAAGTTTAACCTTTAAAGGAGTTACTAAGTTCTAGCTAGACTACATCAGACTCTCACACTTTACTGTAGCCGTGCCTCCCCTGGCAACCAGTGTCAGTCCAGGTCAACATTAGCTAGTGAAACCACTAAGCTAGACTACGTCAGACTCTCACACTTTACTGTAGCCGTGCCTCCCCTGGCAACCAGTGTCAGTCCAGGTCAACATTAGCTAGTGAAACCACTAAGCTAGACTACATCAGATCAGTCGAGCTTTTAGCCTTTATTGGCTGTTGATATTATGACACGCTGTAGTCAGCTCCCCCAGCCCGGGTTGAATCAGTCCAAGTAAACAGTAGCTAGTAAATCGACTAGCCTATCCTTAATGGGGTTAATGAGCCTTGGCTCTTCACTTCCTGGTACCTGGTGTAGTATTTCCTGCCTGATGTCGCCTTCTGCTGGAGCACTGCCAATATTCTCTCTCATGTTTTTACAAACTGATGCGTTGACAGGCTCTGCCTAGTGTACCTAGGTATTTACCACCATCAAATCCAATCACATTTTATCTGAATACAACAGGTGTAAACCTTACAGTGAAATGATTACTTACGAGCCCTTAACCAACAATGCAGTTTTAAGAAAAATAAGTGTTATGTAAAAAAAGAGAGAAAATAAAAGTAAGAAATAATTAAACAACAGCAGTAAAATAACAATAGCGAGGCTATATACAGGGGGTACCGGTACAGAGTCAATGTGGAGGCTATATACAGGGGGTACCGGTACAGAGTCAATGTGGAGGCTATATACAGGGGGTACCGGTACAGAGTCAATGTGGAGGCTATATACAGGGGGTACCGGTACAGAGTCAATGTGGAGGCTATATACAGGGGGTACCTGTACAGAGTCAATGTGGAGGCTATATACAGGGGGTACCGGTACAGAGTCAATGTGGAGGCTATATACAGGGGGTACCAGTACAGAGTCAATGTGGAGGCTATATACAGGGGGTACCGGTACAGAGTCAGTGTGGAGGCTATATACAGGGGGTACCGGTACAGAGTCAATGTGGAGGCTATATACAGGGGGCACCGGTACAGAGTCAATGTGGAGGCTATATACAGGGGGCACCGGTACAGAGTCAATGTGGAGGCTATATACAGGGGGTACCGGTACAGAGTCAATGTGGAGGCTATATACAGGGGGCACCGGTTAGTCGAGGTAATATGTATATAGGACTCCTAGGAAAGGTCATCGGTCCACTGGATGTGGAAGGCAACCCAAAGTCAAGCAGGTTGATTTCTCTGACTCTAGGCTATGTTGCTGTATTACAGAAGACTGACTCATTCAAGGATGTGAATAGGCACTGCCTTATAGTACGCAGTGAGTCATAGCGTGGGGATTACCAGGCAGGCACTATAGGTCTACTGGATCTCCTATCAACAGTATAATTATTATAGATCTGCCTGGCTGCTGGCAACCCTAGACTTGCTAGCAGCTCACCTTTCAATAAATCAAGACTCATCGTAAATCTATCGCCCTGACTTTTGTGACGACTCCGAGGCGTGGAAGGAAAGCACTATCAAGAGCCAAGAGAGGGGGCCTGCCGCCTCTTGGTGAATAGCCTGCATCTACCATCTATGATCGATTCAATTTCACCATTTTGAATGAATGTTTCTTTGTAAGGGTGGGTGCCTTTTTAATCACCACATAGGGCCTATCATTTTCTCATTGCATCCTTTTGGTCTTCACTTTAAATCAGTGAAAGGGGGAGAAGACAGACACACACACTTATCAACACATTCCCGCTCTCTGTGTGGTCTACTGATATGTCCCACTGGGTTGATTGAGTTCAGCAGCTGCTTGTGATTACCTGGTACATGTGGCTCAGAACAGGCAGACTCCCCGGCTCTCTGATTAGCATCACTGTGCTGATCCTCTACGTCCAGTCCTCCTCACTGGCTGGATACTGGAAATACACTGAACAAAAAATATTAACACAATGTGTTGGTTTCATGAGCTGAAATAAAATATCCCAGAAATGTTCCATACTCACAAAAAAAAAAGCTTATTTCTCTCCAACGTTGTGCACAAATTTGTTTACATCCCTGTAAGTGAGAATCTCTCCTTTGTCAAGATAATCCATCCACCTGACAGATGTGGCATATCAAGAAGCTGGTTCAACAGCATGATCAATTACACAGGTGCACCTTGTGCTGAGGACAATAAAAGGCCACTCTAAAAATGTACAGTTTTGTCACACAACACAAAGCCACAGATGTCTCAAGTTTTGAGAGTGCCTGCAATTGGCATGCTGACTGTAGAAATGTTCACCAGAGCTGTTGCCAGATAATTGAATGTTCCATAAGCCTCCTCCAATGTCGTTTTAGAGAATTTGGCAGTACGTCCAACTGGCCTCACAACGTGTAACAAAGCCAGCACAGGGCCCCCACATCCGGCTTCTTCACCTATGGGATCGTCTGAGACCAGCCACCCGGACAGCTGATGAAACTGTGGGTTTGCACAAGCGAATAATATCTGCACAAACGGTCAGAAAACCGTCTCAGGGAAGCTCATCTGCATGCTCGTCGTCCTCACCAGGGTCTGGACCTGACTGCAGTTCAGTGTCGTAACCGACTTCAGTGGGCAAATGCTCACCTTCGATGGCCACTGGCACGCTGGAGAAGTGTGATCTCCACAGATGAATCCTGGTTTCAACTGTATGGCGTTGTGTGTGGGCGAGGGGTTTGCTGATGTCAACATTTGACTGGTACTGTGTATTTTTGTTTTATGGCACACTTATTCACACCCATCTCAGTGAACTAATCGTAGAGACTAAAAGGCCCTGCATGGGTCAATCCAAAAGTCTGCAGTGGCCATACAGCATTTACTGCGATTGCCCCCCTCACCCCGCAGAAGTCGGGGGCTTCGCAGAGCTGTTTTGAAGGAAGTTGTCAAAGAAGCGAGTTTTGTGTTTATACAGGACCTCCCGCCCTCCCCTACGCTCAACCAATCACGTCAATGAGCTAGACGGCGCCCTCCGCATAAAGGCTACAGCGTTTGAGAGGTGCACGCCGTTGCGGTACGGAGCTAAATATCTCCGGAGGCTCTGCAATTGTCACACCTAGGGCTGTGACGTCATGGAATGTTGTCAGCTGGTGATTAACAAGCAAATAACTGTTGGTCTCACGGTAATTGACTGTTAATGAACACAAACACGTTTAGCATCTCCTGGCTTCCACACACAGCCTACAAGCCACTGATGCAGACCTTTTAAAACATCTACATGTTTAAAAGTCTAATAAATCCATGTAATATAGCTGACACCATCACAATACATCCATTATTTATTTTAGACAGCTCTAAAGAAACATGATATGAAGAAAATATGGCTGTGGGCTACACTAGTTCATTTAGCACACAAGATTTGCTTAGAATTCCATGGCATTATTTTATAATATGGAGAATAAAATTGAACAAAGCTGAATAAAATAAAAATGATGTTTCTCCAAACGATTTGAGGGAGTGCGGACAAGCTGATCGGTAAACAAAGAAACCGGTACTTCCATGTTTAATTTAGAGTTATTTATGCAACTTTAGTTGTTTTACAAACATTGGGCAATATGTTCTGATTTTTAATACATTCTAAGGCTGCATGATGTGACTGGTGATTTTTAACAAAGTCACATGAAAGGCATGATCTCCGCTTTGTTTCTTGCGCAGGCATCAAACATTTCATCAGTCTCACGTTCACAATTTGCCATCCCCCTTGCGTGACCGTTGTGCCCTTGGGCTGAATATAGTTACAATTCACTTCTCCCGGTTACCAAACGCCGTGCTACGAAGCACCGCTCACTCGCATGGCTCTCTCTCGTATCTAAACTCTTATTAGTCTATGCTCGTCACGTGACGTCCCCGATGGACACATCCGGGATGTAACTGCAGGCGTCCTTCTTATCGAATTCTGAGGCGCATATTGAAGATGTTAGGAGAACTGTCCACGTGTACTTTTTGTCAGCCAATCAGATGAGTAGTCCTGACGAACAGCAAAACCACTAGTCTACAGTGCATTCGGAAAGTATTCAGACCCCTTGACTTTTTCCACATTTTCTTACATTAGACTTATTCTAAAATTGATTAAAAAAACATTTATTTTTATTAAAATTGAACCTTTTCTAATAAAGCATTACTTGAATAATCAATATTTGCGATCAATTATGAAAACAGTGTTTTCCCGTAAGTTGATTGCATTTTGGAACATTTGCGCTCACAGCCTACTGCCGTGTGCACATTGCTGCGCTGATAATGTGAAGAAGTAACCTATTAGGTTATCAACATTTTAAGCTAAACGTTCTGATCTGTTGCATCAGCCTCATTGCTTTTAAAAATTGTTTTTGAGTAGTTGTATTAATTTGGGATCTGGGTAATTATGCAACTACGGTAACTTCTATGTCCTCAGGGTCAATTTTGGGGATTTTATTAAAAAATATATATGGTTTTATTCTTTATGTATTAAGTTTACACTACAATCACCCCATATTTCTTTAGACATCTCTCTATCAAGTATTTTAGCTACTTTTCAGGTGCATTTTATACCTCTCACTGTTTTGCCCTTGCCCCTGACCCCGACTTTTGAGCTTCTACAATTTTTTTCTATGAGAAAACATGACATAAATGTGTAATTATTAATGTTATCTTCTAGAGAAAGAGTCATATAAAATCTACATCAATATTTATTGTGAGTATGCACTTTTATTTACACAAAATATACCTGTCCTTCGGGAGTGGTGTCATTTCCACCACTGATAGCAAATTCCTCATTAATAAAGTTTTTTTTTCAAGAGAATGTTAAATTTAGTTACCATGGAAACATATTGTGACACAGAAGCACGTGGCTGCAGAGGACAGTTGTTCCTGATGTGCTGTCCAGAAGTTGATGAAAAATCTAGGTCAATATTGCTTGTGTAGAGAATATTTTTATTGTCAGTCATTTACAAATAGGCTACAATTTCTTTAATTTGTGGTAGAATTTTGATTTTTTAAAAATATATATTTGATGTATTTAGTGTAAACCATATGCTAGCTATAATACTGGCCAACGCATGCTAAGCAGTCTGTCATTTTTCTCCAAAAACAACAGAAGCGCAATTTCCATCAGTTATTTCCATCACAAACTTAACTGTGATGGAAATGACAGAATGTTGTGGAAATGACAAAAATCCATTATTACTTTTTACTTTAAAAACAAGTAGGCTTATTTAATCACGTTTTAAATAACTTGAGTCTAGAAAATACTCCAAGGTGTGCACAATTAGAAAACTTAAGAATTATTTTTCTTTGTTTTTAGAAGATGCCACATAAAATAGCACGGAGGTCACAGACATAGACATTTTAAATGATCCTATATGATACCAGGAACATCTGCAAAAAGACAGGGAGAGATACTGGATGAAAAAAAGAGAAGGGAGAAGTGATATCCATCTCTGAGCTTACAAAGCGAGAACAAAGAAGCAAGAGATGGCAATGTAACCAACGGAATAGAAGACAAACTAAAGAGAACAGTTGCAATGGAGACCTACCTATCAGGCAACACACCACCTCAGTCACCAGATGACTTGCAGCCAGAACATGAGGCTAACATACCTGCCGCTAACGTACCTGCCCTGATGCCCGCCCTGATACCCAGTCCTCATCGTCTGCAACAGGAATGAGAAGTCTAATACTTGCTGGAAGGAAAAAGGTTGGAAGAGGTCGCTCAAAAACACAGAGATCTTTGCATGATGTCAAACCTGATAAAGCTTAACGGAAAACTGAGAAATACAAAAAAAAAGGTAGGATCAACTGATGAAGAAGATGGATAGACCAGATTCGCCCAAAGACTAAACAGAAAATGAAGGGAACTACGAAGAACTTGAGAAGGATTTTATTGTTTCAAAATAACCATCATTGCAGAGTTAAAGCAAAAGTATCAAAAAATGCACAGTGCCAAAGGACAAACAAGTGGCTTCGAAAGATGCTCAGAGGAAACATCCTGAGAAAGTACGGCCTGGTCAAAGCTGCAAACAGACGACTTTCGATTTTCAAGCCAAAGCAATGAGGGCAAACGAAAACAGGCCATCGAGTCTTCAATACTCCAGGAAGAATCAGTGTAACAGAATGTCCCCTGGCACAGAAGAGAAAATCACCAGATTCTATGAACGTGATGACAACAGCAGAGCCACAGCGGGGGAAAAGGGACACACTAATGAGGAACAAGAAAGAAAGAAAGAAATAATTTTTTAAAAAAAAGCAGAAACGCTTCTTGAATGGCACAGTTCAGAACCTTTTTATCAGAAGTTTAACAGGAAATATTCAGAGATTAAAATGTCCTACTATGAATTCTTTAAAATACGTATTTTTGGGTTGTCAAGCCAGCGGTCCAGGATATGGACACGTCTCTGCAAAACCCACGCCGACCTCCAGTTCATGGCCGACAAACTACAGTGTCACAAGGTGATACAGCAACAATGAAAACCTTATTGGGTCATTGTGCTGTCAGAACCTTATTGGGTCTTTGTGCTGTCAGAACCTTATTGGGTCGTTGTGCTGTCAGAACCTTATTGGGTCGTTGTGCTGTCAGAACCTTATTGGGTCTTTGTGCTGTCAGAACCTTATTGGGTCGTTGTGCTGTCAGAACCTTATTGGGTCGTTGTGCTGTCAGAACCTCATTGGGTCGTTGTGCTGTCAGAACCTTATTGGGTCGTTGTGCTGTCAGAACCTTATTGGGTCGTTGTGCTGTCAGAACCTTATTGGGTCTTTGTGCTGTCAGAACCTTATTGGGTCGTTGTGCTGTCAGAACCTTATTGGGTCGTTGTGCTGTCAGAACCTCATTGGGTCGTTGTGCTGTCAACCTTATTGGGTCGTTGTGCTGTCAGAACCTTATTGAGTCTTTGTGCTGTCAGAACCTCATTGGGTCGTTGTGCTGTCAGAACCTCATTGGGTCGTTGTGCTGTCAGAACCTCATTGGGTCGTTGTGCTGTCAGAACCTCATTGGGTCGTTGTGCTGTCAGAACCTGAAGAAAGAGTGCATGTATAGAGAGTGCTGCCTTTGTAAAGCAAAAGAGCTTAAAACATCTGACTTTGATGCTGGTGAGCAGACATGGTGGTTTGAGTGGAAAAACAAAGCTAAAGAGAAGGAAAAACAAAGTGGGAAACATGGAGAAGTTCACTGTACATTTGACAGTATAAGAAAAGGTGTGTGGCACCCTGCATGTACAACATTCGACACCAATACTCCAAACAGAGAGGATTAAAAGAGAATCTGCGGAAAGAGGAGATCATCGTGCATATTGACGTGGCAGAGAACTCGGGGGCGCAACTTTCACTGGGGATGGAGGGGGGGGGACATGTCAATCTCACATTCTGAAATTGCATTTTTGTCCCCCGTAGTTTTATCATAGGAATGTGATACAAAACGAGGCAACGGTGTGCTTTAGGACCATGCAGACATCTCAGAGCGGTCAGGTAGGCTGTTTGGAGTGTTTATCCGACTGGATAAAACAAATTATAATAATATAAAACCAAAGTTGTGCCACTGAGAGAACTACCTGTGTAAATTCACCAGTGAGATCCAGGCGGTTCACTTTGGTGATTCTCACATGCAGGTGACCCTCCACACCTGTGTTGGACATACCACACAAATGATACCGTTTCCCGATGCTCACTGAGCTCTGCTATGCGGATGATTTCTCTGCAATCTGGGCTCATCTCTCCAAACCACTGAGCTCTGCTATACGGAGGACCCCTCTGCAATCTGGGCTCATCTCTCCAAACCACTGAGCTCTGCTATACGGAGGACCCCTCCCTCTGGGCTCATCTCTCCAAACCACTGAGCTCTGCTATACGGAGGACCCCTCCCTCTGGGCTCATCTCTCCAAACCACTGAGCTCTGCTATACGGAGGACCCCTCCCTCTGGGCTCATCTCTCCAAACCACTGGCCTACTTCCATGATCTCTGTCCACTTTTGGAATCTTACTTTTGCTTAAATTAATTAAATGTTCTATAATGGTTGTTGTTCAAAATGTTTGCAATAAAATATTGTTTTCATTTTTTTTTTTACATATGTAATATCCACCCACACCTTGTCATTACCACCCACACCTTGTCATTTCCACCCACACCTTGTCATTTCCACCCACACCTTGTCATTTCCACCCACACCTTGTCATTACCACCCACACCTTGTCATTACCACCCACACCTTGTCATTACCACCCACACCTTGTCATTACCACCCACACCTTGTAATTTCCACCCACACCTTGTCATTTCCACCCACACCTTGTCATTACCACCCACACCTTGTCATTTCCACCCACACCTTGTCATTACCACCCACGCCTTGTCATTACCACCCACACCTTGTCATTACCACCCACACCTTGTCATTACCACCCACGCCTTGTCACATCCACCCACGCCTTGTCATTGCCACCCACACCTTGTCATTTCCACCCACACCTTGTCATTTCCACCCACACCTTGTCATTTCCACCCACACCTTGTCATTACCACCCACACCTTGTCATTTCCACCCACACCTTGTCATTGCCACCCACGCCTTGTCATTACCACCCACACCTTGTCATTTCCACCACACCCATATTTTGAGGTACATTCGTATATTCTGTATAATTGACATTGATTGATTTGTTTTAGAAATCACATCGTTGTTATAATCTCACAAACAGGTTGGGTGGAAATATGTATATTTTCTAATGATAAATAAATGTTTTCAGCTCTTCACAAAGGCAAGTTTATACATTGAGGCGTTGTGTTGAAATATTCATTTTAGGAAAACCTTAAAAAGCACTTAAAATAATATTCAATGCAAGTTAATGTACAAATGCATAAGAAATGTGTTTATAAAATAATTGTATGATATTTCATTTTCAACTAAAATCAATGTTTAATGATGTGATGGAAATTACATTGGTCTAAGGCTGTCTGAGAAAAAAACGACAAAAATATATAAATTCCTGAACAGTACGATCGCAGCCATTATCAGGTATTATTTCTAGACAAATCAAAGACGATTATAATACTGGTAAAATGATGTTTCAATACATTTTAATTTCTGAAAGCCAAAGTGCCTGAAGTTGCAGAATCACCCATCTATAGCATCCCACAACTGTCCCAGAGTAGCCTAGTGGCAGGTAGCCTAGTATTTAGAGTGTTGGGCCAGTTCCCGAAAGGTTGCTAGATCGAATCCCCAAGCTGACAAAGTAAAAAAATCTGCCGTTCTGCCCCTGAACAAGGCAGTTAACCCACTGTTCCCCAATAGGCCTTCATTGAAAATAAGAATTTGTTCTTAACTGTCTTGCCTAGTTAAATAAAGGTTACTTGTTTTGAATATTTCTTTCTCACACAGAAGTGTCATCTTTTCTACTATGGTGGGATAGCAGATAAACACAATGTATTCAGACCCCTTGACTTTTTCCACATTTTGTGAAGTTACAGCTTATTCTAAAATGGATTAAATAAATACATTAAAGGAGATTTGATTGGCAGTGAGCACAGCAACATGACGGTGTGGAGAGGAAGGCAGCATGGAGAGGAAGGCAGCATGACGGTGTGGAGAGGAAGGCAGCAGGACGGTGTGGAGAGGAAGGCAGCAGGACGGCGTGGAGAGAAAGGCAGCATGGAGAGGAAGGCAGCATGACGGTGTGGAGAGGAAGGCAGCAGGACGGTGTGGAGAGGAAGGCAGCAGGACGGTGTGGAGAGGAAGGCAGCAGGACGGCGTGGAGAGAAAGGCAGCATGGAGAGGAAGGCAGCATGACGGTGTGGAGAGGAAGGCAGCAGGACGGTGTGGAGAGGAAGGCAGCAGGACGGTGTGGAGAGGAAGGCAGCAGGACGGTGTGGAGAGGAAGGCACCAGGACGGTGTGGAGAGAAAGGCAGCATGACGGTGTGGAGAGGAAGGCAGCATGACGGTGTGGAGAGGAAGGCAGCAGGACGGTGTGGAGAGGAAGGCAGCAGGACGGTGTGGAGAGGAAGGCAGCAGGACGGCGTGGAGAGAAAGGCAGCATGGAGAGGAAGGCAGCATGACGGTGTGGAGAGGAAGGCAGCATGACGGTGTGGAGAGGAAGGCAGTAGGACGGTGTGGAGAGGAAGGCAGCAGGACGGTGTGGAGAGGAAGGCAGCAGGACGGTGTGGAGAGGAAGGCAGCAGGACGGTGTGGAGAGGAAGGCAGCAGGACGGTGTGGAGAGGAAGGCAGCAGGACGGTGTGGAGAGGAAGGCAGCAGTCTCGTTGGAGTTTAGGAGTGTAGCCCGAGTGCTGTCAGACACAACCATAGACTACTATGTTCTGTAATGCAGCACCCTAAGAGGTTATACTATAGTACTGTAATGTAGCACCCCAGGGGGTTATACTATAGTACTGTAATGCAGCACCCTAAGAGGTTATACTATAGTACTGTAATGTAGCACCCCAGGAGGTTATACTATAGTACTGTAATGCAGCACCCCAGGAGGTTATACTATAGTACTGTAATGCAGCACCCCAGGAGGTTATACTATAGTACTGTAATGCAGAACCCCAGGAGGTTATACTATAGTACTGTAATGCAGAACCCCAGGAGGTTATACTATAGTACTGTAATGCAGAACCCCAGGAGGTTATACTATAGTACTGTAATGCAGAACCCCAGGAGGTTATACTATAGTACTGTAATGCAGAACCCCAGGAGGTTATACTATAGTACTGTAATGCAGCACCCCAGGAGGTTATACTATAGTACTGTAATGCAGCACCCCAGGAGGTTATACTATAGTACTGTAATGCAGCACCCCAGGAGGTTATACTATAGTACTGTAATGCAGAACCCCAGGAGGTTATACTATAGTACTGTAATGCAGCACCCCAGGAGGTTATACTATAGTACTGTAATGCAGAACCCCAGGAGGTTATACTATAGTACTGTAATGCAGAACCCCAGGAGGTTATACTATAGTACTGTAATGCAGAACCCCAGGAGGTTATACTATAGTACTGTAATGCAGAACCCCAGGAGGTTATACTATAGTACTGTAATGCAGAACCCCAGGAGGTTATACTATAGTACTGTAATGCAGCACCCCAGGAGGTTATACTATAGTACTGTAATGCAGCACCCCAGGAGGTTATACTATAGTACTGTAATGCAGCACCCCAGGAGGTTATACTATAGTACTGTAATGCAGAACCCCAGGAGGTTATACTATAGTACTGTAATGCAGAACCCCAGGAGGTTATACTATAGTACTGTAATGCAGCACCCCAGGAGGTTATACTATAGTACTGTAATGGCAGCACCCCAGGAGGTTATACTATAGTACTGTAATGCAGCACCCCAGGAGGTTATACTATAGTACTGTAATGCAGAACCCCAGGAGGTTATACTATAGTACTGTAATGCAGAACCCCAGGAGGTTATACTATAGTACTGTAATGCAGCACCCCAGGAGGTTATACTATAGTACTGTAATGCAGCACCCCAGGAGGTTATACTATAGTACTGTAATGCAGAACCCCAGGAGGTTATACTATAGTACTGTAATGCAGAACCCCAGGAGGTTATACTATAGTACTGTAATGCAGCACCCCAGGAGGTTATACTATAGTACTGTAATGCAGCACCCCAGGAGGTTATACTATAGTACTGTAATGCAGCACCCCAGGAGGTTATACTATAGTACTGTAATGGCAGCACCCCAGGAGGTTATACTATAGTACTGTAATGCAGCACCCCAGGAGGTTATACTATAGTACTGTAACGCAGCACCCCAGGAGGTTATACTATAGTACTGTAATGCAGCACCCCAGGAGGTTATACTATAGTACTGTAATGGCAGCACCCCAGGAGGTTATACTATAGTACTGTAATGCAGCACCCCAGGAGGTTATACTATAGTACTGTAACGCAGCACCCCAGGAGGTTATACTATAGTACTGTAATGCAGCACCCCAGGAGGTTATACTATAGTACTGTAATGCAGCACCCCAGGAGGTTATACTATAGTACTGTAATGCAGCACCCCAGGAGGTTATACTATAGTACTGTAATGCAGCACCCCAGGAGGTTATACTATAGTACTGTAATGCAGCACCCCAGGAGGTTATACTATAGTACTGTAATGGCAGCACCCCAGGAGGTTATACTATAGTACTGTAATGCAGCACCCCAGGAGGTTATACTATAGTACTGTAATGCAGAACCCCAGGAGGTTATACTATAGTACTGTAATGCAGCACCCCAGGAGGTTATGCTATAGTACTGTAATGCAGCACCCCAGGAGGTTATACTATAGTACTGTAATGCAGAACCCCAGGAGGGTTCCTAGTGTGTGATGGTGTGTTTGTTTGTGAGCTCTCTAGTCCCAGTTCTGGCGCTGCGAGGGTTAAGTCCGATACAGCAGTTTCCACTGCGGCGCAGATGGCTTTGCTGTTCTGTTCGCTAGCGAGAGAGGGGAGGTAGAGAGACTGAAAGAGAGAGGAGGGAGGGAGGGAGAGAGACTGAAAGAGTGGTAGAGGAGGGAGAGTGAGCGCGATGTTGGAATGGAAAGTACAGAACCATATGTAACATATTTAGAGATGGATTGAGTTGTAGCTGAGGTGGAGTTGACTTTTCTCTGATTACGGGATTTCGATCCATCGTAAACTCCTCACCTGTGCCTCTCTCTACTATAGAATCTATAGATAGCCAGTTGTGTCAGTCAGAGAAAGGAAGGGAGGGGCCGTGTGAGTATTCTCTCTGCTCCTATTGGTTACGAGGCATCGCGCGCACTACAGTACGGTGGCGGCGCCTGCTGCTGATGTGCGTCTGTAGGAATCTCCTGCTGTTGAGGAGGAGCAGTAGAGCACTCTAGTTAAATACATCCAAATAAAAAGGAATAGCAGAGCTGGAGGTGGGACTGGGCTGGAGAGAGGTTTTTTTTTGTCAGGTGTCCTCTGTTTATCTGTGATGACCAGGATGAACTATTGCTGTAAGTATTGTACTCTGACTGACTACTGACTAGCTCTATTTAGCTTAGCCAGTATTTAGCCTAGCTTCTCTACACAGATCTAGTGTTGCTGCTTAGCCTAGCCAGTATTTAGCCTAGCTTTTCTACACAGATCAGTGTTGCTGCTTAGCCTAGCCAATCAGTCCGTAGGTTTACTGCTTGTCAATATTGGTTATTTGGAAAATGAATCTTATTCAGGTTTAGGCCAGAAAGCTCTGTGTTCTGTAACACCATTTTACTGACTGTGTTGCTGCTGCTATTACTACTACTACTACTACTACTACTACTACTGCAGTTTTTGTTTGAATTACATATACAGTATGTGGTGTTGAAAACATCATAGTAGTTGCCCAATGGTCTGCCGTTAACATGTATTCCAGTGTTGGGCTAATAAGAAGTTGCATCTCATGACCTTCTACTGTATGAGCTGAATTTTTAGGGCCTGTTTAGGTATTTAAAAAAATAAATCTATATATAAATAAGTTATTTGATGCAACATTGATTTTGGCTTTACACGCTACCCAAACCAAAATAAATGTACACATACATGTTATTCAATCATTGCACACGCCAATGAGCATCTGCGTAGCCAGACGCTAAAATAGAAGTTGTTTCTATTTGTGACGCCGAACGCGATGCAAGTCCTGCCTCTCCCATCTCCTCATTGGCTTTTAGAAGCACATACCCACTTGCCATCTCCTCATTGGTTATACCCATGTGGGTGATTGAAAGATGAACTTCGGTCGGTCGGTCGGTTGTGGTAACACACCTTATTATGAAAGTTAGATGCCAATCGCCATATAAAGTCCAAAGAAGAAAATGCCTGGAAGGAGGAGAGATGACTAGAAACAATTCGGTTGACTGTTTTATGTGTGGATTAATTGTCGGAGTAGAGGACCTTGTGCATTTCTCGTAAAATAACTCAATGTTTATATCAGAGGACAAATTAGCTAGCAACAGCAAGCTAGCTAGCTAAATAGGACAAATTAGCTAGCAACTGCAAGCTAGCTAGCTAAATTGCCAATGCAAGTTTAATGCTTTTCGACCTGTC
The DNA here is from genome assembly GCF_013265735.2 of Oncorhynchus mykiss. Classification (NCBI taxonomy): domain Eukaryota; kingdom Metazoa; phylum Chordata; class Actinopteri; order Salmoniformes; family Salmonidae; genus Oncorhynchus; species Oncorhynchus mykiss. The sequence continues at coordinate 6,706,917 of NC_050570.1, forward strand.
CCCAAATTAATATAATTGGTTCAGAGTTTTTTGATATTTCAACCTGCGTGTTGTGATTGCGTTTGGTGTGGGGGGGACATTGGGCCCAATGGCGGACGTCTGGTTTGGGCATGGTGTACTGCTATTAGCCAATAGAAACACATTGAATAACAGACTCATACATGGAATAACATATAGTCCAAAAATAAATCCAAAGAAAGTTTGTTTTAAAGTGTCGGTCCTAAATCTGAGAAAGATAAAATATCAGGAAATCATTTAAAAAAAAATTGAAGTATCCATTTTTAACCCCATTTTATTTGGCACCAAACTACTTATATATATATATACTTCCATATGTTTTCTACTGGTACCGGGCTACCCTCAGATGAGGCTTGTGGGTGTCCTAGAGCAAAACAACCGACGTGTTCCTGAGAGTCCCGTAGAGGGGTCATATTAGTGTGTGTAGCCCAAATTGAAGCTACAGACAGAAGTAGGTACCGAGGACAGATGGGCGGTACCGAGGACAGATGGGCGGTGCCGAGGAGAGATGGGCGGTACCGAAGGCGGATCGGCAGTACTGACTACAGGCGAGTCCCGTGACGCTTGTCTCATGACGTTTTTTTGACAAGACAGGTTTTCGGGATGTCTCATGGTCTGACAAACACCTCTGTAGCTCGGCCACCTTCCACCGCAAATGCGAAAGGCCGCCATTTGTGGATGGGGTGGATTGAGACGCAGCCCATGCAAAAAAATATAGATATCTGTAGCTTAAACCAATGGATTTTGATGGGGATTTTTGTATTTATTATGCTAATTAGATTTCCACTGTGGTGCGGACATCGACTCGAGAGTTTAAAGGCTTGCACACATCGCACCGATCTAGCTTTCGTCTGCCGATCAGTCAGCGTGTTTTAAGGCTTGCACACATCGCACCGATCTAGCTTTCGTCTGCCGATCAGTCAGCGTGTTTTAAGGCTTGCACACATCGCACCGATCTAGCTTTCGTGTGCCGATCAGTCAGCGTGTTTTAAGGCTTGCACACATCGCACCGATCTAGCTTTCGTCTGCCGATCAGTCAGCGTGTTTTAAGGCTTGCACACATCGCACCGATCTAGCTTTCGTCTGCCGATCAGTCAGCGTGTTTTAAGGCTTGCACACATCGCACCGATCTAGCTTTCGTCTGCCGATCAGTCAGCGTGTTTTAAGGCTTGCACACATCGCATCCGATCTAGCTTTCGTCTGCCGATCAGGCAGCGTGTTTTAAAGGACCGTCCACTTTCGATGTCTGTGACTGCCCAAAAAAATTTCACGCAATTCTACATGTAAAATCGGTGCACACTCGGTTTGCAAATTACGTTCAGAGGTGCTAAGTACTCTCGGCCAGCAAACGCTATTGGTATCTCTCTCATCCTTTACGGATCTGCAATGTTACCAGTTTCAGTGGTTGTCTAGCCCTATGCTATGTGCCGAATGTCACCAAACTCTCTTGGGTCTGTCTCTCTGTCTGTCTTCTCTCTCTCTCCTGTCTCTCTGTCTCTGTCTCTCATCAGCACTTGAATTCATTGTTCTGAGTCGGAGGGGAGTTTTAGCAGTTGTCAGCACTCGCTCCCCCTCGACGCGTCGTTTTCCATTTTTAAAGTCATGAATCATCTGGTTATGCTGCTTGTTGTCTGCCTCTGTGCCAGCCAGGCCCCAAGGTGGAAGGCCTGTGATACTGTCATCCTGGTTCCTGCATCCAACACTGTTCTGTTGTCTCTCTCTCTCGCTCACTCTCTCACTCTCCTTTTGTTTGGCCGCAGTACAACCTGCACAATGTTCCCTCAAAAGTAGTACATTTGTTTGTTTGTTTGGTTGGTTGGTGCTCTGTTCTCTGTCATTGTGTCAACCCTGATGTGTTGACAGCAATCTGAAAGATGTTAAGATCATTTGCTGGTGTTATTAGATACATTTTAACCTGTCTGTCTGTAACCACTCTCTCCGTGGGTTCGGAAGAAATCCGATGTTTCCGTTTTTTCAAGGATACAGTATTTTCAACCCAACTTCTGTTTCCCCTGAAAAACGTTTGTGGGCACTCCGCTGAGGAATCTTTTACCAAGGCGGTTGGGTTAGTCCTGTAACAGTGTTCTCAGAGAGAAGTCTGGGGAGTATCAAAATTATTCTGGCAATGTCATAAAGCTGTTCTCCACAGTCAGATCTGGCTGGGCTTTTTATGGTCCTGACCACGTATAAGATGTTACCCGTGACAGTTCTGCATTGTCAGGCCTGATATTTGAAGGCATTCTTTTATTTACATTCCTTTGCTGCATCATCACTTCTCTTGTGTCTGTCTGTCTCTCTGTCTGTCTCTCTGTCTGTTTCTCTGTCTGATTCTGTCTGTCTCTCTCTCTGTCTGTTTCTCTGTCTGTCTCTCTGTCTGTCTCTGTCTGTTTCTCTGTCTCTTGGTCTGTCTGAGTCTCTTTTTCTCTGTCTGACTGTCTGTCTGATTCTGTTTGTCTCTCTCTGATTCTGTCTGACTGTCTGTCCGTCTCAGTCTGTCTGTCTCTCTCTGTCTGATTCTGTCTGTTTCTCTGTCTCTCGGTCTGTCTGATTCTGTCTGTCTCTCTCTCTGAGTGTGTCTGTCTCTGTCTGTCTCTGCCTGTCTGTCTCTGCCTGTCTGTCTGTCTGTCTCTGTCTGTCTGTCTCTCTCTGTCTCTCTCTGTCTGTCTGTCTCTCTCTGTCTCTCTCTGTCTGTTTCTCTGCCTGACTGTCTGTCTGATTCTGTTTGTCTCTGTCTGACTATCTGTCTGATTCTGTTTGTCTCTGTCTGACTGTCTGTCTGATTCTGTTTGTCTCTCTCTCTCTGTCGGTCTCTCTTAAGGCGCCAGCACACTTCAGTTAGGCGAACCGGACGAATGTGCTCGCATGCTTCCTTAAAAGGCCTACACTTATCGCAGTGCTTGAGGCGTCACTACAGACCCGGGTTCGATCCCAGGCTGTGTCAAAACCGTCCGTGACCGGGAGTCTCATAGGGCGGCGCACAATTGGCCCAGCGTCGTCCGGGTTAGGGGAGGGTTTGGCCTGCTGGGGCTTTACTTGGCTTATTGTGCTCTAGCGACTCCTTGAGGCGGGCCGGGCGCCTGCAGGCTGATTTTGGTCGTCAGTTGAACAGTGTTTTTCCTCTTACACATTGGTACAGCTGGCTTCCAGGTTAAGCCGGCGGTTGTTAAGGAGCGAGGTATGGAGGACGCAAGACTCGACCTTCCCCTCTCCCGAGTTGCAGCGATGAAACAATATTGAAATTGGGGGAGATAAAAAGGGTCAAATAAAAAAAGAAGGCCTTCACTTGAAAGATTAGAAAAAAGCAGCAATAGTACTGTTTGTCCATTTTGAGACACCGTAGCCAAACAAACCAGTTATTATTATTTTTTAATTTTTTTTGCAGAGATCTTAGTCGTGCAATTTTCCATCTAACTAAGATTTTTGGTGCAGTATTTATCAGGTGAAAAGATTTGCATGAAAACGTTGAATGACAATAATACTTTATTGAAGAATCCCTACTGTTGACCAATCACCGACGAAGGGGCTTAGACTTCGGGTTACAGGTGAAAAAACCCTTACGGAAGTCCAAAACGAACAAAAACGTCACAAAATCTCTTCGTAATATATGCACAAACTCTTCCGAACTGTTTCAGTTGAGAAGCATGCGGACGCCTTTACACACACAAACACATACACACACACACACACCTCAACCACAGCGAGTTAAACAGCCCCCTGTCGCATTGCCTCATTTCTGATTATAGAAGTAACATCAGCGGCTTTTAGTTCCTGTCATATGCTCCTCTTGCTTGATGATAACACTGATGATGTTTTTGAATTGGGTAATAATATCAGGGGCTTTTTGGTCTCTAACGTCACTATAATAACGTTGACGATAATGCTGATTAGGCTGTAACTTGTAGCCTAAAAACCCTGTTTGTCATGGACCTATTATCAGGCAACATTAAATAAACATTAAATAAATATGCAGAGATTTTTTGTTGTTGTTGCCTACTATCGTTGATGCGTGATCTACTGTCAGGCGGCCTAGTGTTTAGAGCGTTGGGCCAGTAACCGAAAGGTTGCTGGATCGATTTCCCCCGAGCTGACAAGGTAAACATCTGTCATTCTGCCCCTGAGCAAGGCAGTTAAACCCACTGTTCCCCGGGCGCCGAAGACGTAGATGGCGATTAAGGCAGCCCCCTCTCTGGTTCAGAGGGATTGGGTTAAATGGAGAAGACCCATTTCAGTTGAATACATGTTTCCTGATATCGATGTCGTTGTCCAGATCACATCCTGAATATGAGGATTTAAACAAGGTTGAGATTAAGTTGTTTGGGACTGATTTACTTCTCTCTCTCTATAGATATATATATTATATATATATATCTATAGAGAGAGAGAGAGAATCTGTGTTGTAGACAGCTGCAGACTCTCCTCTCCCAAGCTGCATGGGTTCTAATCATAGAATTACTAGAACCGACGTCCCCATTCATGTCAAAGTTCTGTGATCGGGGGCTGGCAGCCATATTGAGTACCCACTTCCCATGAGTACCAGTTGGTGAACCAGTCTAATTGCTGTGAACCAAGGGACTTTGCCTGTTCCAGTAATTGTATTTTTACGCTAATCCTCCAAGCATGATCCAACTGGCATGGTCAGCCTGACAAATGGCACCCTATTCCCTATTTAGTGCACTAGTTTTCACGGTTAAAAGTAGTGCACTATAGGCAATAGGGTGGCATTTGGAACGTAGCGATGGTCAGCCTCCCTCCAGTCCTGCCAAGCCCTCCAAACCTGCAGAGTGGAGCTTACTTCTGTTGGCACAGTCTGTTAGACTTGCTGCCTGGCCACAAAGGACACACATCCGCACACTAGAGAGTCAGTGTCACAAACAAACCCCATTGATTACTGGGATACTGACCACAAACTGAGGGATTGTGTTCACAAATGATGCACCAGAGCCACTGCAGATTGCAGAAGAAACTCTCAGCGGGGAATAACGTCAATGGCTAAATACATCTATTTGTTTGACTCTCTCCTTCTATCGTATCGCTGGTTGTGCATCGACTATCTGGTAGTCTGTGCCTGAATTTATTCTGTGGCTTTGATATTGAAAACTTAGTTTAGGCTAACGAACAAATGTAAAACCAATAATCTGCATACATTTCTGAACAAGTTCAATTTCCACGTGTTTCTCTTTTGCTCATTAAGAAGAAACAAAAAGATTCCGGTCTTGGGGGCGTGGTTCTATGTGGCAGTTACTGTTAGTTTAACGAGACACCATGGCAACAAAGCTAAGCGTCACTTCCTCAAAATATCCCCGAATGAATCTACGATAACTGTTGATGTTTTGGACAGGGATATTTTTAGTTGCGCAATTATTACATCTGACTAAAGGTGTTTTAGTGCAGTATTTCTCATGTTTAAAAAACAAACAAAAAAACAGTGTGTGACGTGTCGTCTTATGTAAACAAAGTCCGCTGCGCTGCGGGCAGGTCTCTCTCTGCCGGTGTGTTCTGCGGTAGGAGTGGATAGAGCGCAGCCACCGTAGCTGCGTGTCTATCCCCTGTTATTAGTGGACAAGTGAGCGTTGTGGAAATCAAAACCCAAATCCTCAAGTAAGTCATGACGAACTCACAAAACTCAGTTTTGGACGAGATTGATTTTATGACCTATATTATTATTATTATTATTAAAATTATATATACATTGTTTCTGATCATTGCCACATTGGCCGTTTTCCTGTCAGAGAAGTTGTATATTGCCTTCAGTTTCGCTCTAGATTTTTGTTGATTTTGAGTGGTAAGGAAGGTGTTTGTGCTCTTATCTAGTACATGTGGTGCCTGGGGACTGAGATGGACAGTACATTACTCTCTTCGTGGTGTCCTTTCTGATCCCATCCAGGAAAGTATGGTTCTGGAAAGTCAGGTCATTGACTGAATGACCTTGTTGCTCTGGTTACGGTGGACAGATTGAGAAGGAGAAATATGTTCTAGAACCCAAATTGCATCTCTCCTCTTCACACACTGCAGAAAGACTGCTGCACCACAATGAAATAGATCATAGATTTACCGTAGAACATGCATTGCACACTATACACGAATCTGAAAGAGAGAGAGAGAGAGTGTGTGTGTGTGTGTGTGTGTGTGTGTGTGTGTGTGTGTGTGTGTGTGTGTGTGTGTGTGTGTGTTTTTAAACAAGTAAATGGTCAACAAAAAATGCTGACAGATTTAGCATCAACTGGAGTCAAGTAGGTCTTTTATTCGTTTTTCAGTTCAGCCCTGGTAAAAAAAAAATACAGCTATAAATTCAGACAATATGGTGCAGAGTAATGTTGCATCAGCGCTTTTACAGCGCTGATCAGCTTCAAGACATTAAACAGAACTGTTCTAGAGGGATTTTTATTTCAGTCCCAGGCCCCGTTTCCATCTTTTAACATATTTTTAAAATCACTTTCTCTCCTTTTTAAAAGTACAGTTAGTATGTAGGCCTACCAGGCCTATTCTGTCAGAGGGAGTTTCCTCTTTTAGGCCTACCAGGCCTATTCTGTCAGAGGGAGTTTCCTCTTTTAGGCCTACCAGGCCTATTCTGTCAGAGGGAGTTTCCTCTTTTAGGCCTACCAGGCCTATTCTGTCAGAGGGAGTTTCCTCTTTTAGGCCTACCAGGCCTATTCTGTCAGAGGGAGTTTCCCCTTTTAGGCCTACCAGGCCTATTCTGTCAGAGGGAGTTTCCTCTTTTAGGCCTACCAGGCCTATTCTGTCAGAGGGAGTTTCCTCTTTTAGGCCTACCAGGCCTATTCTGTCAGAGGGAGTTTCCTCTTTTAGGCCTACCAGGCCTATTCTGTCAGAGGGAGTTTCCTCTTTTAGGCCTACCAGGCCTATTCTGTCAGAGGGAGTTTCCTCTTTTAGGCCTACCAGGCCTATTCTGTCAGAGGGAGTTTCCTCTTTTAGGCCTACCAGGCCTATTCTGTCAGAGGGAGTTTCCTCTTTTAGGCCTACCAGGCCTATTCTGTCAGAGGGAGTTTCCTCTTTTAGGCCTACCAGGCCTATTCTGTCAGAGGGGGTTTCCTCTTTTAGGCCTACCAGGCCTATTCTGTCAGAGGGAGTTTCCTCTTTGAGGCCTACCAGGCCTATTCTGTCAGAGGGGGTTCCCTTTTTTAGGCCTATTCAGTTTACTTTAAAATGCCAGAGGGAGTTTCCTCTTTTAGGCCTATTCAGTTTACTGTAAAATGCCAGAGGGAGTTTCCTCTTTTAGGCCTATTTAGTTTACTGTAAAATGCCAGAGGGAGTTCCCTCTTTTAGGCCTATTCAGTTTACTGTAAAATGCCAGAGGGAGTTTCCTCTTTTAGGCCTATTCAGTTTACTGTAAAATGCCAGAGGGAGTTTCCTCTTTTAGGCCTATTTAGTTTACTGTAAAATGCCAGAGGGAGTTCCCTCTTTTAGGCCTATTCAGTTTACTGTAAAATGCCAGAGGGAGTTGCCTTTTTTGTTTGCCCTGCAGCTTTTTGTGTTTTTTTAGTTTCCCCTTAAAACTGCTTGAAGAGGTTTTTGACTGTTTGTGTTGAACCTTTGCAGTAGACCCTTGTGGTGGACTGTTGTTCAGTTTCCTACAACCCCAGCTGCGCTCTCAGGCTAGGCTAACGGCTCTCAGGCTAGGCTAACGGCTCTCGGGCTAGGCTAACTAGGCTAACGGCTCTCGGGCTAGGCTAACGGCTCTCGGGCTAGGCTAACGGCTCTCGGGCTAGGCTAACGGCTCTCGGGCTAGGCTAACGGCTCTCGGGCTAGGCTAACGGCTCTCGGGCTAGGCTAACGGCTCTCAGGCTAGGCTAACGTCTCTCAGACTAGGCTAACGGCTCTCAGGCACTATGCCTGGCTGGCCAGAGAGAGGAGACTGGTCCAGCTGAACCCTACTCCAAAAGGAGAACTTTGCTCTCGTCTTAACCCAAGATGGTACACTTACTTGCTGCCGTATTTACATGTTAGACCTGCAGATTGCAGGCCTAACCTATCCATCTTGATATTGGTATTTAAACAGTGTTGGTAAGTGGTTTGGTTTCTGATATGGTTGAGTGAGAACCCAGAGACTAGCCTGACCTGTCCCCCTCGTCCTAATCTCATCCAAATTATTCTAGCAGCCCTGGCTGTGTGATAGCATGGCTGTCCCTCTCAGGTAGGGTGCCCTCTGCTCAGAAAGAAAAGTACTATATTTTAGCAGGCCGCAGAACTTAAGCCTAGTTCACATTGGCAGTTTGAAGTGACATAAATCCTTTTTTTGTTTTTTTTTGCATATCCGATTAAAATCTGTAATTTTTCCTGCAGTCTGAACAGCCAAAAAGTACATGGAATCGGATATTTCAAGCCACATTTCAAACCACCTTCGTAGGTGGTTTGGAATCCGATACAAATCAGATTCCTGGCCAAGCGACATGTCTGAACAGTCAAATCTGATCCTTATTTGCCCTCAAGTGTTTTTTTTTTAAAGACTTATTTGGCATATCCTTTTGCTTGCTAGCTACTCTGTTGACAGTTTGAGAAGAACATGTGGTAGCTAACTAGCTTGTTAATTGTTTAAAAACAAACTACTGAATGTGCTAAACAGCTACCTCGCTAGCTAGTTGACTGCTGTGGCTAGCTAAACAGCTACCTCGCTAGCTAGTTGACTGCTGTGGCTAGCTAAACAGCTACCTCGATAGCTAGTTGACAGCTGTGGCTAGCTAAACAGCTACCTCGCTAGCTAGTTGACTGCTGTGGCTAGCTAAACAGCTACCTCGCTAGCTAGTTGACTGCTGTGGCTAGCTAAACAGCTACCTCGATAGCTAGTTGACAGCTGTGGCTAGCTAAACAGCTACCTGGCTAGCTAAACAGCTACCTCGCTAGCTAGTTGACAGCTGTGGCTAGCTAAACAGCTACCTCGCTAGCTAGTTGACAGCTGTGGCTAGCTAAACAGCTACCTCGCTAGCTAGTTGACAGCTGTGGCTAGCTAAACAGCTACCTAGCTAGCTAGTTGACAGCTGTGGCTAGCTAAACAGCTACCTTGCTAGCTAGTTGACAGCTGTGGCTAGCTAAACAGCTACCTCGCTAGCTAGTTGACAGCTGTGGCTAGCTAAACAGCTACCTCGATAGCTAGTTGATAGCTGTGGCTAGCTAAACAGCTACCTCGCTAGCTAGTTGACAGCTGTGGCTAGCTAAACAGCTACCTAGCTAGCTAGTTGATAGCTGTGGCTAGCTAAACAGCTACCTCGCTAGCTAGTTGATAGCTGTGGCTAGCTAAACAGCTACCTAGCTAGCTAGTTGATAGCTGTGGCTAGCTAAACAGCTACCTCGCTAGCTAGTTGATAGCTGTGGCTAGCCAAAAAAAGAACTTGTTTGGAAAGTTTGATTATCTTATCCTTTGAGGCTTTAAAAGTGTTCGTACACTACGATTATGAACATTGAAAGCAACTGGGAAACGTCCATGGCGGTGCTAGGAAGCAGGAGCACCACCACCAATCAGCCTACACCAGTGCGTGCACACCCGTCGTTACTATGACAACTAGTTTAGCAATGTCAGCAAATTACTTATGTCTGAACACACACACACACACACACGTCTGATTTGGTCACATGTAACTTCCTGTTTGGACAGTCAGTATTCCAAAACGTATTTGGAAAAACAACTGATTTGAGCATAGAGGCCTGCGGTGTGAACAAGGCTATAGTTGCCATGGGAACCGTGACGAGGGGATTTTTTTGGAAGGAGGGTTTGGCAGCAGGGATTTGGGAGGTCCAATCACCCCTGCCCTGGCTCTTTCTCAATTATCCAAACGGTCTGTCCAGGTGAAAGCCAGCCTAATGATGAGCTTCAACCATCAGCGCTGCATGAAGGGGACGAGACGACAAGAGGAAATGAATATTTGAACTAGAGCCTCTTCTCCTCTCGCTCCACTCCGCCTGTCCTGTTTCCTAAGTAACTGGTGCTGCTGCTTTTAATAAATAATCAGACTAATCCCCTTAGCTAATCCCCCTCATGGTCCATTATGCTTTAATGTGCCTCCTCAACATAAGCTCATGATTTGGCCAAAGTGTTCTCTGCGCAGGCCCTAGGTGGTCCTGGTTTTGGAGTAGGGGAAGCGAAGGGACAGTGAATTTAGAACAGGCTAAATTCCAGTATCTGGCTATCTGCTCATGGTGCGCTAGCTACCTACCTTACCGTCTATGTTGAGGTCCATGTGTGTTCACCAACACAACACTGAATCAATCGAGTCGGTCCATATATAGTTTTTCAGACTGCTATTTCACCGGAGGTGTTTGTTTCAGTGTGGTACCACCTGTGTAAGGTTGACACACTGTACAGGCTCTGCTCCATGGATAGACCTCACTCTGACTGTACTGAGGGAGGTTGGAAGAAGACAGGAGTGCTTTGTGGGTAAAGACCAATGATGTCTATAAACCCTGAATTGCTGAAGCTATTTATTGGTCAATGAGAGGCTTTGAAGTAGGGCTGTCCCCGATTTAGAGAGAATCTTGGTTGACCGAGAGTCGTCTGTACTTTCGACCAATCGATTGGTCAAGTTATTATTATTTTTTATATACATCCTATGTGTTTTAATCAAATCAACTGTATGCACTGAGCTTGTCTGATGTTTTAAGTGCACTGTTTGATGAAACAATTAAGACACAGATAACTAGAGGGAATCCGACCGCAATTGATTTGATTGTGCCGGGCCGGGCTGGGCTGGGCTCAGATTTGATGCGCTGTGTGAAAAAAGACAGCGAGGGACTGTGACCCGTTGTCTCTCTGTCCTCCCTGCTGCAGCGACCACCACAGAACATCAGCAGTGTGTATCACGCTGTCTCTGCTGCAGCGACCACCACAGAACATCAACAGTGTGTTTCACTCCTCTCTACTGCAGCGACCACCACAGAACATCAACAGTGTGTATCGCTCCTCCCTGCTGCAGCGACCACCACAGAACATCAACAGTGTGTATCACACTGTCTCTGCTGCAGCGACCACCACAGAACATCAACAGTGTTTATCACACGGTCTCTGCTGCAGCGACCACCACAGAACATCAACAGTGTTTATCACACTGTCTCTGCTGCAGCGACCACCACAGAACATCAACAGTGTGTATCACACTGTCTCTGCTGCAGCGACCACCACAGAACATCAACAGTGTGTATCACACGGTCTCTGCTGCAGCGACCACCACAGAACATCAACAGTGTGTATCACACTGTCTCTGCTGCCCGAACTGCGACATAATTACAGCCTTTTCTGATTGAAAAGTGTTGTTTACCGAAATCGCTAATTTATTTAGGAAAATATCCCCTCAAACCCGTGCTCTCTTTATGTGACACGTGTGCATCGAATGCACGCGACCAATAGGGCCTGACCTTTAAAGCATGTCATAATCACATTAATAAATTGGTTGTAACAAACTCTGAACACCGGAACACGTGTGACAGCAAAACAGATGCAGAGGACGCGACTGGAAACGGGGGAATGTTTTACTGGTTGCTCAGGAGGTAAAGGGGAAGTCAGATGTGTGGAATACATTTGACTAGTTGTGGAAAATACTGGAGATCAAGAAGGTACGGAGCCAGCACTTCCTGCACATTATCTGTGCCAAACAGGTGCTGTTAGATTACAATAAAAATATTTTTAGGACCGTTTGGAACAATGTAAACAACACTAAATAAATTCTAAGCGTACCAGAGAGCCTGTGATCTGTTTATTTAAAAAACAAAAATAAAATAAAAACAACAAAGACTAAAACCGTTGCATGTTAATTTATCATACAGTAACTCATATACTGTAAGTATTGCATTTTTTTAAATAATTATTTTAGTAGGATCCCCATTAGCCAACGAAGTATAGGCCTAAGTTACGGTATTAAGTCTAAACAGGATGAGCTCTGAGGCCTACAGCTCGATGGTGGTTACACAAGGCTGCTATACTAAGCCTACTAATGATAATGACATTATTTTATTATAATGATGATCATAATAACAGTAATAATAACGAAGGAGGAGATCAAGAGAAAGGAGGGTTTATTATTATACATTTCTGACCATTTGTAACAGTGACACTAAATCACAGTACACTACAACACTAAATAAATGGTAATTATACCAGAGAGACTGTTCTTGTAAAAGCCTGTTCTTTATCAGACGTTGTGGTTGCTTGAGGCTTGGTGCTCACGGAATCCGTAGTCTATTAAACAAACACTCAAAACAGATATTTATGTGTGTGTGTGTGTGTATAATATATATATATATATATATATGTGTGTGTGTGTGTGTGTATATATATATGGATGGATGATTTATAAAGCCAGGCACATTTAACAGTTAGGCTATTCTCACTATTCTTAGACAAAAGGCTGCTTTCTCGTCTCCTAATTCCACTGCTGCCTCTGTCTCTGTCTCTCCCAGCAGCAGCATCACTTCCCCCTGTCTCTCCCAGCAGCAGCATCACTTCCCCCTGTCTCTCCCAGCAGCAGCATCACTTCCCCCTGTCTCTCCCAGCAGCAGCATCACTTCCCCCTGTCTCTCCCAGCAGCAGCATCACTTCCCCCTGTCTCTCCCAGCAGCAGCATCACTTCCCCCTGGCTGCTTTCTCGTCTCCTAATTCCACTGCTGCCTCTGTCTCTGTCTCTCCCAGCAGCAGCATCACTTCCCCCTGGCTGCTTTCTCGTCTCCTAATTCCACTGCTGCCTCTGTCTCTGTCTCTCCCAGCAGCAGCATCACTTCCCCCTGTCTCTCCCAGCAGCAGCATCACTTCCCCCTGTCTCTCCCAGCAGCAGCATCACTTCCCCCTGGCTGCTTTCTCGTCTCCTAATTCCACTGCTGCCTCTGTCTCTGTCTCTCCCAGCAGCAGCATCACTTCCCCCTGGCTGCTTTCTCGTCTCCTAATTCCACTGCTGCCTCTGCCACATTTTTCTCAACACCAAGATGCTTTGCTATTATTTAATTGTTCTTAAATTTAGCTAGGCAAGTCAGTTAAGAACAAGTTCTTATTTACAATGACGGCCTACTGGGGAACAGTGGGTTAACTGAGGCAGAACGACAGATTTTTACCTTGTCAGCTCGGGGATTCGATCCAACAACCTTTCTGGCTCAACGCTCCAACCACTAGGCCACCTGTTGCCCCATTATGCACGTAGCAACATGGTCTCGGAAAAAGGCGCCAATTCAACAGTGCGCTGATGTTTCAGAACTGTGGACAGCGACCACAATACAATGCTGGAAAAAGCTTATTTGTTATGCAATGATAATATTTTGATTAGTGTTGCACCATTTGTTCGTACATAATATAACCATATACAATTTCAGTAGCACATTTCTTAGATTTCTGGACTGTGCCATCCCCACGGCCTCCACAATGGATCAGTCCACTCAGACAGGAGCCAATCAGATGGCCTCCACAATGGATCAGTCCACTCAGACAGGAGCCAATCAGATGGCCTCCACAATGGATCAGTCCACTCAGACAGGAGCCAATTAGACAGGTGTCTTGTGCACCATGATTTAAAAAACAAAAAAGGTGTAGCTATATGCTGGACTAAAGAAATCTTGGTCGACCAACAGTCTGGCAACCTGCATTTTTCATATAGAAACACATTTTAATGTTTTTGTTCAAAATGTTTCCTGTTACAAAATGTTTTGCTACGGTGTGCAATAATGAATACTGGGCTGACAGCTTGGGATTGTCCTGCATCTTGTAGCCCATGCTTTACTGCACGTAGGCCCAGTTGTTAGTGTGTAAAGACATTCCAAGCATGCTTAATAAAGTCACTCCGCACACTTCCTCAACCTGCCTCCTCATAGTGATGGCATTATGTCGCCAGCAACAAGCCCATTGTATTCTGCGGAGTGCCTGGGAATATGCAGCCTAGCTACTGGCACAAAGGAAGACACTCAAGTCTCCTCCTACCCCATTTCCACAATTTGTATCACACTCATTCATACATTGTTAAGAGGTGTTTAAAATACCTTTAACTTCCTCTGCTTGAGAGTGTGGTCTGTTTTGATTTGTGGTCACAGTGTCGTGTGTGTGTGTGTGTGTGTGTGTGTGTGTGTGTGTGTGTGTGTGCCACCAGCAGCAGGATTGTTTTATCTTTCAGTATGGATTCATCTTTATTTATAGTATCATGTATCTGAGATCTACTGGGTCTGACATGACAATGCTGTCTAAAGTGGCCATGGTATCTGTGAATGATGGCTATGGTATATAGTGTCTGTGAATGCTGGCTATGGTATATAGTGTCTGTGAATGCTGGCTATGGTATATAGTGTCTGAATGATGGCTATGGTATGCAGTATCTGTGAATGATGGCTATGGTATATAGTGTCTGTGAATGCTGGCTATGGTATATAGTGTCTGTGAATGCTGGCTATGGTATATAGTGTCTGTGAATGCTGGCTATGGTATGCAGTATCTGTGAATGATGGCTATGGTATGCAGTATCTGTGAATGATGGCTACGGTATATAGTATCTGTGAATGATGGCTATGGTATATAGTGTCTGTGGTATGCAGTATCTGTGAATGATGGCTATGGTATATAGTGTCTGAATGATCGCTATTGTATATAGTGTCTGAATGATGGCTATGGTATATAGTGTCTGTGAATGATGGCTATTGTATATAGTGTCTGAATGATGGCTATTGTATATAGTGTCTGAATGATGGCTATGGTATATAGTGTCTGTGAATGATGGCTATGGTATATAGTGTCTGTGAATGATGGCTATGGTATATAGTGTCTGTGAATGATGGCTATGGTATATAGTGTCTGTGAATGATGGCTATTGTATATAGTGTCTGTGAATGATGGCTATTGTATATAGTGTCTGAATGATGGCTATTGTATATAGTGTCTGAATGATGGCTATGGTATATAGTGTCTGTGAATGATGGCTATGGTATATAGTGTCTGTGAATGATGGCTATTGTATATAGTGTCTGAATGATGGCTATTGTATATAGTGTCTGAATGATGGCTATGGTATATAGTGTCTGTGAATGATGGCTATGGTATATAGTGTCTGTGAATGATGGCTATGGTATATAGTGTCTGTGAATGATGGCTATGGTATATAGTGTCTGTGAATGATGGCTATGGTATATAGTGTCTGTGAATGATGGCTATTGTATATAGTGTCTGAATGATGGCTATTGTATATAGTGTCTGAATAATGGCTATGGTATATAGTGTCTGTGGATGCTGGCTATGGTATATAGTGTATGTGAATGCTGGCTATGGTATATAGTGTCTGTGAATGATGGCTATGGTATATAGTGTCTGTGAATGATGGCTATTGTATATAGTGTCTGAATGATGGCTATTGTATATAGTGTCTGAATAATGGCTATGGTATATAGTGTCTGTGGATGCTGGCTATGGTATATAGTGTCTGTGGATGCTGGCTATGGTATATAGCGTATGTGAATGCTGGCTATGGTATATAGTGTCTGTAAATGCTGGTTCTGTTGCTGGTGCAGTGTCAGTATGGTTTTATTTTTATTTCAGTATCTGTGAATTTGAGCTACTTAGAGATTTCCAGGTTGGGTTGACATTGCTGGCTAGGATACAGTCAGTCAGTATGAGTAGCTATCTGAGAATGAGATGTACAGTAGTGGTCTGGTTCATTGTGACAATGCTGGCTTGGATACAGTGAATGCTACAGAAGCTATCCAGAGATTTAGCCTACTGGTGTAGTTGTGACAATACTGACTTTAGGGGATGTGGCTCAGCAGATCCCATCTCTCTTTCGCTGCATTGCAGGAGCCATGCAAATAAATAAATAAAACCATCGCTCCTCAACACCTCAGCTGGCTCTGGTGCAGATCACCCTGAGATCCCGCTCTTCCCTCTCTCCTCTCTTTCCCCTCTCCCTTCTTACCTCTCCCCTGTCCCCACTCTCCCTCCTTCCCTCTCCCCTGTCCCCACTCTCCCTCCTTCCCTCTCCCCTGTCCCCACTCTCCCTCCTACCCTCTCCCCTGTCCCCCCTCTCCCTTCTTCCCTCTCCTGTCCCCCTCTCCTTCTTCCCTCTCCCCTGTCCCCCCTCTCCCTTCTTCCCTCTCCTGTCCCCCTCTCCTGTCCCCCTCTCCTTCTTCCCTCTCCCCTGTCCCCCTCTCCCTTCTTACCTCTCCCCTGTCCCCCCTCTCCCTTCTTACCCCTGTCCCCCCCCTCTCCCTTCTTACCTCTCTCCTGTCCCCCCTCTCCCTTCTTCCCTCTCCCTTCTTCCCTCTCCCCTGTCCCCCCTCTCCCTTCTTCCCTCTCCCCTGTCCCCCCTCTCCCCTGTCCCTTCTCCCCTGTCCCCCCTCTCCTGTCCCCTCTCCCTTCTTCCCTCTCCCCTGTCCCCCCTCTCCTGTCCCCCCTCTCCCTTCTTCCCTCTCCCCTGTCCCCCTTCTTCCCTCTCCCCTGTCCCCCCTCTCCTGTCCCCCCTCTCCCTTCTTCCCTCTCCCCTGTCCCCCTTCTTCCCTCTCCCCTGTCCCCCCTATTCCTTCTTACCCCTCTCCTTGACACAATGAAGCAGTATCTGCAGCAGTATCTAGCGTAGGCGGCTGAACTAGGGTCCTTTTTAGCAGTGGTGTAAAGTACTTAATTAAAAATACTTTAAAGTACTACTTTAGTTGTTTTTTGGGGTATCTGTACTTTACTATTTATATTTTTCACTACTTCACTACATTTTCCCTGACACAAGTACTTGTAACATTTTCAGTGCTTAGCAGGACAGGAAAATGGTCAAATTCACACACTTATCAAGAGAACATCCCTGGTCATCCCTACTGCCTCTGATCTGACAGACTCACTAAACCTCACATCCCTGGTCATCCCTACTGCCTCTGATCTGGTAGACTCACTAAACAGAGAACATCCCGGTCATCCTTACTGCCTCTGATCTGGAGGACTCACTAAACAGAGAACATCCCTGGTCATCCCTACTGCCTCTGATCTGACAGACTCACTAAACAGAACATCCCTGGTCATCCCTACTGCCTCTGATCTGGTAGACTCACTAAACAGAGAACATCCCTGGTCATCCCTACTGCCTCTGATCTGACAGACTCACTAAACTGAGAACATCCCTGATCATCTCTACTGCCTCTGATCTGGAGGATTCACTAAACAGAGAACATCCCTGGTCATCTCTACTGTCTCTGATCTGACAGACTCACTAAACAGAGAACATCCCTGGTCATCCCTACTGCCTCTGATCTGGAGGACTCACTAAACAGAACATCCCTGGTCATCCCTACTGCCTCTGATCTGACAGACTCACTAAACACACAGGCTTTGTTTGTAAATGATGTCTGAATGTTGGCGTGTGCATGTGGCTTTCCGTAAGTAAATAAAAAAACAAGGAGATGGTGCCGTCTGGTTTGCTTAATATAAGGAAATGTAAATGATTTATACTTTTACTTTTGATACTTAAGCATATTTTTAAAACCAAATACTTTTAGACTTTTACTCAAGTAGAATTTTACTGGGTGACTTTTAATTGAGTCATTTTCTATTATAGTATCTTTACTTTTACTCAAGTATGACAGTTGGGTACTTTTTCCTCCACTGCTTTTTAGACAGTCTACTTTACGTATGACCTAAAGTATAATGTATAATAGATACTAGTCAGCCTGCAAAGTAAACACTTATAAAGTAGCTAAGATAAATATGACTAAACTAGAAAAGGTACGTTTTCTGAACATTTGTGGGCTTTCTTCAGTTGAATAAACATCTTTGTAGCCTACCATAGCCACTCGATCTTTGCTATATTGAATGAGCGAAACGTATTTGGTTGTAATGTTGCAGTGTTTTACATCAAGGGCGGTCGCGCATCCTCCTCCAGGAGAGATAATGGGCGGTCGTCCATCCTCCAGGAGAGATAATGGGCGGTCGTCCATCCCCCAGGAGAGATAATGGGCGGTCGTCCATCCCCCAGGAGAGATAATGGGCGGTCGCCCATCCCCCAGGAGAGATAATGGGCGGTCGCCCATCCCCCAGGAGAGATAATGGGCGGTCGCCCATCCCCCAGGAGAGATAATGAGTGTGCAGGGTTTTAGTCCAGGCCCCCTCTAACAAACCACATTTTAGGAATGAATCTGCTCAACAGAACCTTGATAAACTGGCTCTGATGTGTTTGAGCAGGGCTTGATCAAAAGCCTTGCACACCCAGCAGCTCCCAGCCTAAGGGTTGACCACGTGTTTTATACAGTTGCCTAAAAGGTGTTCTACTTTGTGGGGGAGTTAAGTGCCTTGCTCAACGACAGGAGATGGGATAATGGGATCCGAAAGAAGCCTCCCAGCGTCTACCACACTACGCTTACTTTTTTTAAATGTACAAGTAGAAGTCGGAGGTCTACATACACCTTGGCCAAATACATTTAAACTCAGTTTTCTCACAATTCCTGACATTTAATCCTCGTAAAAAATCATTGTCTTAGGTCAGTTAGGATCACCACTTTAATTTAAGAATGTGAAAGGTCAGAATAATAGTAGAGAGAATGATTTATTTCAGCTTTTATTTCTTTCATCACATTCCCAGTGGGTCAGAAGTTTACATACACTCAATTAGTATTTGGTAGCATTGCCTTTAAATTGTTTAACTTGGGTCAAATGTTTCGGGTAGCCTTCCACAAGCTTCCCACAATAAATTGGCCCATTCCTCCTGACAGAGCTGGTGTAACTGAGTCAGGTTTGTAGGCCTCCCATTTTTCAGTTCTGCCCACAATTTGTCTATGGGATTGAGGTCAGGGCTTTGTGATGGCCACTCCAATACCTTGACTTTGTTGTCCTTAAGCCATTTTGCCACAACTTTGGAAGTATGCTTGGGGTCATTGTCCATTTGGAAGACCCATTTGCGACCAAGCTTTAACTTCCTGACTGATGTCTTGAGATGTTTCTTCAATATATCCACATAATTTTCCTTCCTCATGCGCCATCTATTTTGTGAAATGCACCAGTCCCTCCTGCAGCAAAGCACCCCTACAACATGATGCTGCCACCCCCGTGCTTCACGGTTGGGATGGTGATCTTCGGCTTGCAAGCCTCACCCTTTTTCCTCCAAACATAACAATGGTCATTATGTCCAAACAGTTTTATTTTTGTTTCATCAGACCAGAGGACATTTCTCCAAAAAGTATGATCTTTCTCCCCATGTGCAGTTGCAAACCATAGTCTGGATTTTTTTATGGCGGTTTTGGAGCAGTAGCTTCTTCCTTGCTGAGCGGCCTTTCAGGTTGTGTCGATATAGGACTCGTTTTACTGTGGATATAGATACTTTTGTACCTGTTTCCTCCAGCATCTTCACAGGGTCCTTTGCTGTTGTTCTGGGATTGATTTGCACTTTTCGCACCAAAGTACGTTCATCTCTAGGAGACAGAACGCGTCTCCTTCCTGGGCGGTATGACGGCTGAGTGGTTCCATGGTGTTTATACTTGCGTACTATTGTTTGTACAGATGAACGTGGTACCTTCAGGCGTTTGGAAATTGCTCCCAAGGATGAACCAAACTTCTGGATGTCTACAATTATTTTTCTGAGGTCTTGGCTGATTTCTTTTGATTTTCCCATGATGTCAAGCAAAGAAGCACTGAATTTGAAGGTTGGCAAATCAAATCAAATTTATTTATATAGCCCTTCGTACATCAGCTGAGATATCTCAAAGTGCTGTACAGAAACCCAGCCTAAAACCCCAAACAGCAAGCAATGCAGGTGTAGAAGCACGGTGGCCTTGAAATACATCCACAGGTACACCTCCAATTGACTCAAATGGTGTCAATAAGCCTATCAGAAGCTTCTAAAGCCATGACATAATTTTCGGGAATTTTCCAAGCTGTTTAAAGGCACAGTCGACTTAGTGTATGTAAACTTCTGACCCACTGGAATTGTGATACAGTGAAAATAAAATAATAGATAAATAAATAAAATGAAAATTGTGATAAGTGAAATAATCTGTCTGTAAACAATAGTTGGAAAAATTACTCAGTAGATGTCCTAACCGACTTGCTAAAACTATTTGTTTGTTAATAATACATTTGTGGAGTGGTTGAAAAACGAGTTTTAATGACTCCAACCTAAGTGTATGGCAACTTCTGACTTCAACTGTACCATCGAGATGCCGCCAGTTGTTGGTCATGGAAATGTGGTTAAAAATCATGGAGAATTCCATCTGTCAAAATGTGTATGGGGGGGGGGGGGGGGGGGGGTTCTATAATGTATTTTTAGATATTGAGGCTTGAAAGTTTATTTTGCTAAATGAGTACATCTAAAGCCTGGGGGCTACTGACACTAATTGGAGTGATGATGATGATAAATAAGGATTTATTTCTACAGAGTGCAGCTATGGAGGAGACCGTCATATGGGAACAGCACACAGTAACTCTACACAGGGTGAGTAGTGCATAGGATACCTCTACCTCTCCTTCTCTCTCTCCCCCTCCTCCTTGTCTCTCTCTCCTTGTCTCTCTCCATGTCTCTTGCTCCTTGTCTCTCTCTCTTCCCTTGTCTGTCTCTCTCCTTCTCTCTCTCTCCCCTTCCTCCTGGTCTCTCTCTCCTTGTCTCTCTCTCTCCTTGTCTCTCTCTCTCCTTCTCTCTCTCTCCCCCTCCTCCTGGTCTCTCTCTCCTCTCTCTCTCCCCCTCCTCCTGGTCTCTCTCTCCTCTCTCTCTCCTCCTCCTGGTCTCTCTCTCATCTCTCTCTCCCCTTCCTCCTGGTCTCTCTCTCCTTATCTCTCTCTCCCCCTCCTCCTGGTCTCTCTCTCCTTGTCTCTCTCACCTTGTCTCTCTCTCCTTGTGTGTCTCTCTCTCTCTCTCTCTCTCTCCTTGTGTGTGTCTCTCTCTCATTGTGTCTCTCTCTCTGTGTGTGTGTGTCTCTCTCTCCTTGTCTCTCTCTCTCTTTGTCTGTCACATCTTTTCAACATTCTTGTCGGCATTTGCCTTTTATATCACCATTGCTTGTCGCAACTGAGCAAGAGACATACAACTTGTGACATTCTGTTGGATGGTTGAAACCCCCATCTCTGTGGGATGGTTGAAACCCCTATCTCTGTGGGATGGTTGAAACGCCTATCTCTGTGGGATGGTTGAAACGCCTATCCCTATCTCTGTGGGATGGTTGAAACGCCTATCTCTATCTCTGTGGGATGGTTGAAACCCCTCTATCTCTGTGGGATGGTTGAAACCCCTATCTCTGTGGGATGGTTGAAACCCCTATCTCTGTGGGATGGTTGAAACCCCTCTATCTCTGTGGGATGGTTGAAACCCCTCTATCTCTGTGGGATGGTTGAAACCCCTCTATCTCTGTGGGATGGTTGAAACCCCTATCTCTGTGGGATGGTTGAAACCCCTATCTCTGTGGGATGGTTGAAACGCCTATCCCTATCTCTGTGGGATGGTTGAAACGCCTATCTCTATCTCTGTGGGATGGTTGAAACCCCTCTATCTCTGTGGGATGGTTGAAACCCCTCTATCTCTGTGGGATGGTTGAAACCCCTCTATCTCTGTGGGATGGTTGAAACCCCTCTATCTCTGTGGGATGGTTGAAACCCCTCTATCTCTGTGGGATGGTTGAAACCCCTCTATCTCTGTGGGATGGTTGAAACCCCTCTATCTCTGTGGGATGGTTGAAACGCCTATCTCTATCTCGGTGGGATGGTTGAAACGCCTATCTCTCTCTCTGTTTGATGGTTGAAACCCCTCTATCTCTGTGGGATGGTTGAAACCCCTCTATCTCTGTGGGATGGTTGAAACCCCTCTATCTCTGTGGGATGGTTGAAACACCTATCTCTCTCTCTGTTTGATGGTTGAAACCCCTCTATCTCTGTGGGATGGTTGAAACCCCTCTATCTCTGTGGGATGGTTGAAACCCCTCTATCTCTGTGGGATGGTTGAAACGCCTATCTCTATCTCTGTGGGATGGTTGAAACGCCTATCTCTATCTCGGTGGGATGGTTGAAACGCCTATCTCTATCTCTGTGGGATGGTTGAAACGCCTATCTCTCTCTCTGTTTGATGGTTGAAACCCCTCTATCTCTGTGGGATGGTTGAAACCCCTCTATCTCTGTGGGATGGTTGAAACCCCTCTATCTCTGTGGGATGGTTGAAACCCCTCTATCTCTGTGGGATGGTTGAAACCCCTCTATCTCTGTGGGATGGTTGAAACGCCTATCTCTATCTCGGTGGGATGGTTGAAACGCCTATCTCTCTCTCTGTTTGATGGTTGAAACCCCTCTATCTCTGTGGGATGGTTGAAACCCCTCTATCTCTGTGGGATGGTTGAAACACCTATCTCTCTCTCTGTTTGATGGTTGAAACCCCTCTATCTCTGTGGGATGGTTGAAACCCCTCTATCTCTGTGGGATGGTTGAAACCCCTCTATCTCTGTGGGATGGTTGAAACGCCTATCTCTATCTCGGTGGGATGGTTGAAACGCCTATCTCTCTCTCTGTTTGATGGTTGAAACCCCTCTATCTCTGTGGGATGGTTGAAACCCCTCTATCTCTGTGGGATGGTTGAAACCCCTCTCTCTATCTCTGTGGGATGGTTGAAACCCCTCTCTCTATCTCTGTGGGATGGTTGAAACCCCTATCTCTGTAGGATGGTTGAAACCCCTCTATCTCTGTGCCCTAGCCTCCCTCCATTTTGTCCTTCTTCCCTGCTCCCTCCATCTTCTTTTCCTCCTGCCTCCACTAGTCAGCATGCTGCAAGCCGTACACGTACAGTATGCTCACTGAACACACAATAACAGGACCTTGTTCATTAGGCACCAAATGGAATAAAACTGACTGAAGCGGGGGAGGGACTACCAGGACTTGTCCAATAAGAAACAAGCATTCAGGATTCTGCTCTGTATAAAAGGACAAGACGCACCTTAATGAACGTTGGCCGTGCTCATTAAAACGCCTGCTGTCGACGTTATGATTCGACGTGTAAAATCGTCTTGAGATGAATAGAAAATGGCCGTTGTTCTGTGGTCACAGGCGATAGGACGCTGCTTTTAACCCACTCGTCGACACGGTCTGATTTGCCCTTTTTAAAAAAGTGTTCATGATTCTTCCACCAGGCTGTAGAGCACAAGGTCACAACTTGACCTTCCATACAGGCCAAGGGTCCGGGCATATGAACACAACAAGCATAGATTGTCAATACAAATCACTGTCTGTCATGCCCCCCCCTACACTCCTCCTATTTCCTTGTCTGTCCATTTCACCTTCACCTAATGTAGAAACTGTAAATAACTCTGTCACTGTTTTAGAAGAGGATAAACGGTTGCAAGGTAGCTATGGTTATGAGGTTATCACTTAGTCTACCTCCAGACTTGAATTATCAGCAGAAACGGCTCACTTGTTAAATAGTCGATAACTTGCTAGCTGTTTACTACTCTCCCCTATCAAACCAATACAGTGCTTTGTTTAGAAAGTGACGTGGTAGTGGAATTGTTGGGACTGGAGAGGTCTGTGATATTTCTCAGTGGTGGTGATGAATACAGTTGTTGTGTTCTAACGTGCTTCTCTTTCTCTCTCTCTCTGTCTCTCTCTCTTTCTCTCTGGCTCTCTCTCTCTCTCTCTCTCTCTCTCTCTCTGTCTCTCTCTCTCTCTCTCTGTCTGTCTCTCTGTCTCTCTCTCTCTTTCTCTTTCTCTCTGTCTCTCTCTCTCTTTCTCTCTCTCTCTCTCTCTCTCTCTCTCTCTCTCTCTCTCTCTCTCTCTGTCTCTCTCTCTCTCTGTCTGTCTCTCTGTCTCTCTGTCTCTCTTGCTCTCGCTCTCTCTCTTCCTCCCTCTCTCTCTCTCTCTCTCTCTCTCTGTCTCTCTGTCTCTCTGTCTCTCTGTCTCTCTTGCTCTCGCTCTCTCTCTTCCTCCCTCTCTCTCTCTCTCTCTTTGTGGTGAATACTATTGTGTTCTGACGTCACACGTGAGTCTCCTGAGTCTCTCTCTCTCTGGGTCTCTGTATCACCAGGCACCAGGGTACTCAGTGAACATGTCATTTTCCATCTCTGTGCAGGCACCAGGGTTTGGCTTTGGGATAGCCATCTCGGGAGGTCGGGATAACCCTCATTTTCAGAGTGGTGAGACCTCCATCGTCATCTCAGACGTCCTGAAGGGAGGTCCAGCCGAGGGCCTACTGCAGTAAGATCCTTCTCTCCTCTCTTGGGATGAGTTACCGCATGGGCTCTCTTGGTTTGATATAAAGCTGAGGGATGTGGCTTGGAGAAAATGTAACCTCTCTCAAATTCATAGAAGGTGCTATGGATGGTGCAAAATTAAATTAAATAAATTAAATCTTTTTTTTTTAAACATTTGGTTGTTTACAGAGACATTTGTTTACATTGTTTTACAAGTCACTCTCTCCTACCTTTCCTTCCAGGGAGAATGACAGAGTCACGATGGTCAACGCCGTCTCCATGGACAACGTGGAACACGCATACGCAGTACAGCAACTACGGAAAAGTGGCAAGAATGCTAAAATTGTGAGTATCTTTTTGAGGAACCCTAAGATTTAAAAGTCCTATGTTATAAAGCCAGACTCAGTAAGTCAAAAAAAAAATACAACTTTTTTTGTTTTTTGTTTAATAATATATCTCGAAATGGATAAATGAAAGCTTCATTTGCCATTTGTGTCACTTCAAAGTGATAAAAATTACGTTTTTATGTGTTACGAGTACAGCAGGGTTTGTTTACAAATTGTAGGTCGGAATTCTCCAGGTAATTATGATGCGTAGCTCCTGTTCTCGGGCCTATCTTTTCCTCTGATCCATCCACGACAACAGCAACACATCAACAATACAAATAGGCCGATTTATATCTCTCTTATTTTAAACAAGACTCAAAAATTTGAGTTGAGTAAAATGGAATAAAAGTGTAATTTAGCTGACAAATCCTTGTGATTCATATATTGGCTCCTGGCTGTCTGCCTGTCCGTCTGTGCTATAGCAGTGCAGATTTGAAAACACTGGCCGGGAAAGTTCTGGAATGAAATGGGAATTGTGATTTTGTGATTTTTCATTCAGCAAGGGATTTTTATTATTTTCAACTTGCTAAGACTCGTCACTCACGGCTATTCTAGTGACGGTACCCACATGCTGCTCTGGACCGTGCCAAGGTCTGATAATCACGAGAGCCAGCTAGCTGTCCACTGCTGGTAAGCAAAGATAGTCAGCAAGCTAGCTAGCAAACAGCCCATAGATCCACACACGCATTGCTAAATGTGCATACCGGTGGTGTAGCCCTGCTATACTGCCAACTAAAACCAGCACTTACAGGTTTTGTTTGGCAGTATAGAGTCAGTACAGGTTTTATTTGGCAGTATAGAGTCAGTGCAGGTTTTGTTTGGCAGTATAGAGTCAGTACAGGTTTTATTTGGCAGTATAGAGTCAGTACAGGTTTTATTTGGCAGTATAGAGTCAGTGCAGGTTTTATTTGGCAGTATAGAGTCAGTGCAGGTTTTATTTGGCAGTATAGAGTCAGTACAGGTTTTATTTGGCAGTATAGAGCCAGTACAGGTTTTATTTGGCAGTATAGAGTCAGTACAGGTTTTATTTGGCAGTATAGAGTCAGTGCAGGTTTTATTTGGCAGTATAGAGTCAGTGCAGGTTTTATTTGGCAGTACAGGTTTTACTTGGCAGTATAGAGTCCGCGCAGGTTTTATTTGGCAGTATAGAGTCAGTGCAGGTTTTATTTGGCAGTATAGAGTCAGTGCAGGTTTTGTTTGGCAGTATAGAGTCCGTGCAGGTTTTGTTTGGCAGTATAGAGTCAGTACAGGTTTTGTTTGGCAGTATAGAGTCAGTACAGGTTTTATTTGGCAGTATAGAGTCAGTGCAGGTTTTATTTGGCAGTATAGAGTCAGTACAGGTTTTATTTGGCAGTATAGAGTCCGTGCAGGTTTTGTTTGGCAGTATAGAGTCAGTACAGGTTTTATTTGGCAGTATAGAGTCAGTGCAGGTTTTGTTTGGCAGTATAGAGTCAGTGCAGGTTTTATTTGGCAGTATAGAGTCAGTACAGGTTTTATTTGGCAGTATAGAGTCCGTGCAGGTTTTGTTTGGCAGTATAGAGTCAGTACAGGTTTTATTTGGCAGTATAGAGTCAGTGCAGGTTTTGTTTGGCAGTATAGAGTCAGTGCAGGTTTTATTTGGCAGTATAGAGTCAGTACAGGTTTTATTTGGCAGTATAGAGTCAGTGCAGGTTTTGTTTGGCAGTATAGAGTCAGTGCAGGTTTTGTTTGGCAGTATAGAGTCAGTGCAGGTTTTATTTGGCAGTATAGAGTCCGTGCAGATTTTGTTTGGCAGTATAGAGTCAGTACAGGTTTTATTTGGCAGTATAGAGTCAGTGCAGGTTTTATTTGGCAGTATAGAGTCAGTGCAGGTTTTATTTGGCAGTATAGAGTCAGTACAGGTTTTATTTGGCAGTATAGAGTCAGTGCAGGTTTTATTTGGCAGTATAGAGTCAGTACAGGTTTTATTTGGCAGTATAGAGTCAGTGCAGGTTTTATTTGGCAGTATAGAGTCAGTACAGGTTTTATTTGGCAGTATAGAGTCAGTACAGGTTTTATTTGGCAGTATAGAGTCAGTGCAGGTTTTGTTTGGCAGTATAGAGTCAGTACAGGTTTTATTTGTCAGTGCAGGTTTTATTTGGCAGTATAGAGTCAGTGCAGGTTTTATTTGGCAGTATAGAGTCAGTACAGGTTTTATTTGGCAGTATAGAGTCAGTGCAGGTTTTATTTGGCAGTATAGAGTCAGTGCAGGTTTTATTTGGCAGTATAGAGTCAGTGCAGGTTTTATTTGGCAGTATAGAGTCAGTGCAGGTTTTATTTGGCAGTATAGAGTCAGTGCAGGTTTTATTTGGCAGTATAGAGTCAGTACAGGTTTTATTTGGCAGTATAGAGTCAGTGCAGGTTTTATTTGGCAGTATAGAGTCAGTGCAGGTTTTATTTGGCAGTATAGAGTCAGTGCAGGTTTTATTTGGCAGTATAGAGTCAGTACAGGTTTTATTTGGCAGTATAGAGTCAGTGCAGGTTTTATTTGGCAGTATAGAGTCAGTGCAGGTTTTATTTGGCAGTATAGAGTCAGTGCAGGTTTTATTTGGCAGTATAGAGTCAGTACAGGTTTTATTTGTCAGTGCAGGTTTTATTTGGCAGTATAGAGTCAGTACAGGTTTTATTTGGCAGTATAGAGTCAGTACAGGTTTTATTTGGCAGTATAGAGTCAGTACAGGTTTTATTTGGCAGTGCAGGTTTTATTTGGCAGTATAGAGTCAGTACAGGTTTTATTTGGCAGTGCAGGTTTTATTTGGCAGTATAGAGTCAGTACAGGTTTTACTTGGCAGTATAGAGTCAGTACAGGTTTTATTTGGCAGTATAGAGTCAGTGCAGGTTTTATTTGGCAGTATAGAGTCAGTACAGGTTTTATTTGGCAGTATAGAGTCAGTACAGGTTTTATTTGGCAGTATAGAGTCAGTACAGGTTTTATTTGGCAGTATAGAGTCCGTGCAGGTTTTATTTGGCAGTATAGAGTCAGTGCAGGTTTTATTTGGCAGTATAGAGTCAGTGCAGGTTTTATTTGGCAGTATAGAGTCAGTACAGGTTTTATTTGGCAGTATAGAGTCAGTACAGGTTTTATTTGGCAGTATAGAGTCAGTCTTGCCCGGGTTTGTTTACATTGGGTCTTGTCCGGGTTTGTTTACACTGGGTCTTGCCCGGGTTTGTTTACACTGGGTCTTGCCCGGGTTTGTTTACACTGGGTCTTGCCCGGGTTTGTTTACACTGGGTCGTGCCCGGGTTTGTTTACACTGGGTCTTGCCCGGGTTTGTTTACACTGGGTCTTGCCCGGGTTTGTTTACACTGGGTCTTGCCCGGGTTTGTTTACACTGGGTCTTGCCCGGGTTTGTTTACACTGGGTCTTGCCCGGGTTTGTTTACACTGGGTCTTGCCCGGGTTTGTTTACACTGGGTTTTGCCCGGGTTTGTTTACACTGGGTCTTGCCCGGGTTTGTTTACACTGGGTCTTGCCCGGGTTTGTTTACACTGGGTCTTGCCTGGGTTTGTTTACACTGGGTCTTGCCCGGGTTTGTTTACACTGGGTCTTGCCCAGGTTTGTTTTACATTATGTTTTGCCTGGGTTTTGTTTTGTCGCCCAAACAAAACAAGGTGTAAAACGTTAACAAAATGACACAACTGACTGAGTCTGGATATAACACCGGTCCACTGATAGAATCCAGCTCTTACTAATGTATGAACGTCTGAATTGGGCAGTTCCTTTATCTTTAATACCTGGAGCACAGCACGCTTGGGACTAACCTGTCATCTGCTAAAACCTGGGGGTCATATCTTAGCACCGCCAATGGGCATGGAATGCCCCAGAGGGAGAACTGGAAGTTTCGGGTATAATGTAGTGATGTGGCGCTTACCACAGAATAAATTACAACAATTATTACGTATTAGATTTAGTCTCTATGGGGCTAATGTCTTGTCATGAGAGAGGGAGGGAGGGAGGTAGAGATTACATGGAAGGAACGGGGGGAAAGAAATGGGGGTGTAATCTAGTGACATCGTGCTAAAGTTGTCTTCTTCCTCTTCAGACGATCAGACGGAAGCGGAAGGTGCATGTACCCATGAGTCGGCTGGGGGAGAGGGCGACCATGTCGGAGCATGATGATGAGGAGGAGGATGAGGAAGATAGCTACGACGAGGAGATATACGAGACGCGCTCCGCACGCAGCGGCCCCAGCGCCTACAGCGCTGTGGGTGGGGCCTCGGCCCGGCGCAGCGGGAGGAGCGCCGGAAGGCGGGACAAGGACAGAGAGCGGGAACGCAGTGGCTCACGGGAGAGGAGTCTCTCCCCGCGGGCCGACCGGCGCTCGCTCAACCAGCCCCCGCGGCCTGCCAAAGTCACCCTCGTAAAGTCCCGAAAGAATGAAGGTGAGCATCACAAAGTTGGGATATATGTTGTCTAGTCGGGGTTAGGGTTAGTTGGGATATGTGTTGTTAGGGTTAGTTGGGATATGTGTTGTTAGGGTTAGTTGGGATATGTGTTGTTAGCTTTAGTTGGGATATGTGTTGTTAGGGTTAGTTGGGATATGTGTTGTCTAGTCGGGGTTAGGGTTAGTTGGGATATGTGTTGTTAGGGTTAGTTGGGATATGTGTTGTCGGGGTTAGGGTTAGTTGGGATATGTGTTGTTAGGGTTAGTTGAGATATGTGTTGTTAGGGTTAGTTGGGATATGTGTTGTTAGGGTTAGTTGGGATATGTGTTGTCGGGGTTAGGGTTAGTTGGGATAGGTGTTGTTAGGGTTAGTTGGGATATGTGTTCTCGGGGTTAGGGTTAGTTGGGATATGTGTTGTCGGGCTTAGGGTTAGTTGGGATAGGTGTTGTTAGGGTTAGTTGGGATATGTGTTGTTAGGGTTAGGGTTAGTTGGGATATGTGTTATCTAGTCAGGGTTAGGGTTAGTTGGGATATGTGTTGTTAGGGTTAGTTGGGGTATGTGTTGTCTAGTCGGGGTTAGGGTATGTGTTGTCTAGTCGGGGTTAGGGTTAGTTGGGATATGTGTTGTCTAGTCGGGGTTAGGGTTAGTTGGGATATGTGTTGTCTAGTCGGGGTTAGGGTTAGTTGGGATATGTGTTGTCGGGGTTAGGGTTAGTTGGGATATGTGTTGTCTAGTCGGGGTTAGGGTTAGTTGGGACATGTGTTGTCTAGTCGGGGTTAGGGTTAGTTGGGATATGTGTTGTCTAGTCGGGGTTAGGGTTAGTTGGGATATGTGTTGTCTAGTCGGGGTTAGGGTTAGTTGGGATATGTGTTGTCTAGTCGGGGTTAGGGTTAGTTGGGATATGTGTTGTCGGGGTTTCAAGTCTTATGTCACATGCACAAGTACAATTTGTCTTAACTCAAAACCTAACAATTCAATAAATTACTATAAAAGAAACAGGAGAAATAAGAATAGGAAATATGAAATACACAATAAAGTAATTATGTAAGCATAGTATATACAGGAAATATTTAAGCAATTCCAATAGCATATTAAAGATATATACAGTGCCTTGCGAAAGTATTCGGCCCCCTTGAACTTTGCGACTTTTTGCCACATTTCAGGCTTCAAACATAAAGATATAAAACTGTATTTTTTGTGAAGAATCAACAACAAGTGGGACACAATCATGAAGTGGAACGACATTTATTGGATATTTCAAACTTTTTTAACAAATCAAAAACTGAAAAATTGGGCGTGCAAAATTATTCAGCCCCTTTACTTTCAGTGCAGCAAACTCTCCAGAAGTTCAGTGAGGATCTCTGAATGATCCAATGTTGACCTAAATGACTAATGATGATAAATACAATCCACTTGTGTGTAATCAAGTCTCCGTATAAATGCACCTGCACTGTGATAGTCTCAGAGGTCCGTTAAAAGCGCAGAGAGCATCATGAAGAACAAGGAACACACCAGGCAGGTCCGAGATACTGTTGTGAAGAAGTTTAAAGCCGGATTTGGATACAAAAAGATTTCCCAAGCTTTAAACATCCCAAGGAGCACTGTGCAAGCGATAATATTGAAATGGAAGGAGTATCAGACCACTGCAAATCTACCAAGACCTGGCCGTCCCTCTAAACTTTCAGCTCATACAAGGAGAAGACTGATCAGAGATGCAGCCAAGAGGCCCATGATCACTCTGGATGAACTGCAGAGATCTACAGCTGAGGTGGGAGACTCTGTCCATAGGACAACAATCAGTCGTATATTGCACAAATCTGGCCTTTATGGAAGAGTGGCAAGAAGAAAGCCATTTCTTAAAGATATCCATAAAAGTGTTGTTTAAAGTTTGCCACAAGCCACCTGGGAGACACACCAAACATGTGGAAGAAGGTGCTCTGGTCAGATGAAACCAAAATTGAACTTTTTGGCAACAATGCAAAACGTTATGTTTGGCGTAAAAGCAACACAGCTGAACACACCATCCCCACTGTCAAACATGGTGGTGGCAGCATCATGGTTTCGGCCTGCTTTTCTTCAGCAGGGACAGGGAAGATGGTTCAAATTGATGGGAAGATGGATGGAGCCAAATACAGGACCATTCTGGAAGAAAACCTGATGGAGTCTGCAAAAGACCTGAGACTGGGACGGAGATTTGTCTTCCAACAAGACAATGATCCAAAACATAAAGCAAAATCTACAATGGAATGGTTCAAAAATAAACATATCCAGGTGTTAGAATGGCCAAGTCAAAGTCCAGACCTGAATCCAATCGAGAATCTGTGGAAAGAACTGAAAACTGCTGTTCACAAATGCTCTCCATCCAACCTCACTGAGCTCGAGCTGTTTTGCAAGGAGGAATGGGAAAAAATGTCAGTCTCTTGATGTGCAAAACTGATAGAGACATACCCCAAGCGACTTACAGCTGTAATCGCAGCAAAAGGTGGCGCTACAAAGTATTAACTTAAGGGGGCTGAATAATTTTGCACGCCCAATTTTTCAGATTTGATTTGTTAAAAAAGTTTGAAATATCCAATAAATGTCGTTCCACTTCATGATTGTGTCCCACTTGTTGTTGATTCTTCACAAAAAAATACAGTTTTATATCTTTATGTTTGAAGCCTGAAATGTGGCAAAAGGTCGCAAAGTTCAAGGGGGCCGAATACTTTGGCAAGGCACTGTATATATACATACACGTAAATAAAGCGATGAATTCCAGACCGCCCGCGTTGTGTGCGCGAGCTTTACAAAATAAATGTGCACATACATGTTATTCAATCACCTCATCCAAACTGCTTGCGAGCGTCTGCGTAGCCAGGCGCCAAAACAGAACTTGCTTCTGCAAGTCCCGCCTCTCCCATCTACTCAGTGGTTTTTACAAGCATATACCCACCTGGGTGATTGAAAGATGAACGAGGTCCACACTCCAGTCCAGTTGGGGGCGGTAATACACCTTAAACTTGGTTGCCACCATTACAATAACATTGGAGGTTAGCATTTTATATCAAACCCTAAAGACATGCTAACCTCTCACCATTACAATAACAGGGGAGGTTAGCATTTTATAGCAAACCCTAAAGACATGCTAACCTCTCACCATTACAATAACAGGGGAGGTTAGCATTTTATAGCAAACCCTAAAGACATGCTAACATCTCACCATTACAATAACAGGGGAGGTTAGCATTTTATAGCAAACCCTAAAGACATGCTAACCTCTCACCATTACAGTAACAGGGGAGGTTAGCATTTTATAGCAAACCCTCAAGACATGCTAACATCTCACCATTACAATAACAGGGGAGGTTAGCATTTTATAGCAAACCCTAAAGACATGCTAACATCTCACCATTACAGTAACAGGGGAGGTTAGCATTTTATATTAAACCCTCAAGACATGCTAACCTCTCACCATTACAATAACAGGGGAGGTTAGCATTTTATATCAAACCCTCAAGACATGCTAACCTCTCACCATTACAATAACAGGGGAGGTTAGCATTTTATATCAAACCCTCAAGACATGCTAACCTCTCACCATTACAATAACAGGGGAGTTTAGCATTTTATATCAAACCCTCAATAAATGCTAACATCTCACAATTACAATAACAGGGGAGGTTAGCATTTTATATCAAACCCTGAAGACATGCTAACATCTCACCATTACAATAACAGGGGAGGTTAGCATTTTATAGCAAACCCTAAAGACATGCTAACATCTCACCATTACAATAACAGGGGAGGTTAGCATTTTATATCAAACCCTGAAGACATGCTAACATCTCACCATTACAATAACAGGGGAGGTTAGCATTTTATAGCAAACCCTCAAGACATGCTAACCTCTCACCATTACAATAACAGGGGAGGTTAGCATTTTATAGCAAACCCTCAAGACATGCTAACATCTCACCATTACAATAACAGGGGAGGTTAGCATTTTTGTGCAAACCCTCAAGACATGCTAACCTCTCACCATTACAATAACAGGGGAAGTTAGCATTTTATAGCAAACCCTCAAGACATGCTAACATCTCACCATTACAATAACAGGGGAGATTAGCAGTTTTGGGGGTGCATGTTATTTGTGCATCTGTAACTTTGGTAGCATCCTCATTAATGTAGAAGTATTTAGAAACTTATTGTATTCTTATTTACAATAAAATTGACTCCAGAATTATACAATAAATAATTTACCATTTTAATTTCTATTGGGCACAAAATGATCTGAAACACAACCTAAACAAACAACAAATGCATCCAACCAATTTACAGAGTCACGGGTTTGATGTGGTCATTGTGTTCTATCAATATGGGACCAAATACTTCACTTATTAGTGCTTTAATACACATACTGTATAAGTACACATACTGTATGAGTACACATACTGTATGAGTACACATACTGTATAAGTACATTTGTCCCAATACTTTTAAGTCCCTTAAAATGGGAGGACAATGTACAAAAGGTTTTGTAATTTCTAAACGGTTCGTCAGATATAGATGACAATACCCTCAAATTTAAAGCTGACAGTCTGCATTTTAACCTCCCATAGTCATTGTATCGTTTCAAGTCCAAAGAGCTGGAGTACAGAGCAGATGGGCTATTCTGAAACCAAAATACTTTCTAAATACTTCTACATTAATGAGGATGCTACCAAAGTTACAGATGCACAAATTCTGAAACAGAGCCCATCTGCCCAATATTGAGAGTTGTTTTGGCTCTGTACTCCAGCTCTTTGGACTTGAAACGATACAATGACTATGGGAGGTTAAAATGCAGACTGTCAGCTTTAAATTTGAAATTGTATAGTTTAGTATAGTCCAAAGAGCTGGAGTACAGAGCCAAAACAACTCTTAATATTGGGCAGATGGGCTCTGTTTCAGAATTTGTGCATCTGTAACTTTGGTAGCATCCTCATTCATGTAGAAGTATTTAGAAAGTATTTTGGTTTCAGAATAGCACTTTTTTTGTTGTAGAATAACCACTGTTCTACACGTTTATAACTCGCGACACTCAGCAATAGTTTGTTTTGGGGGAAATATACGTTTTTATTTTGCTATATTCCATTATATTTGTCAACATGCTAAACTATGCTAACATGCTATATATAGCATGCTGTACTGCTAACATGCTATGCTAACATGCTATATATAGCATGCTGTACTGCTAACATGCTATGCTAACATGCTATATATAGCATGCTGTACTGCTAACATGCTATGCTAACATGTTAGTTATACTGTGCTAACATGCTATATCATACTATGCTCTCCTATGCTAACACTCTCTTTGTTGCTGTTCGTTCACTCCGTAAGCAGAATATGGCCTTCGCCTGGCCAGCCACATCTTCGTAAAGGACATCTCACCCGAGAGCCTGGCGGCCAGGGACGGAAACATACAGGAGGGAGACGTTGTACTGAAGGTGAGAAGCCTGAAGTGATTCTTTAACTAAGAGAGAGAGGGAGGTAGAGAGAGGGAGAGGTAGGGAGAGGTAGGGAGAGGTAGAGAGAGGTAGAGAGAGGGAGAGAGGTAGAGAGAGGTAGAGAGAGGTAGAGAGAGGTAGAGAGAGGGAGAGAGAGGTAGAGAGAGAGAGGTAGAGAGAGAGAGGTAGAGAGAGGGAGGTAGAGAGAGGGAGGTAGAGAGAGGGAGGTAGAGAGAGGGAGAGGTAGAGAGAGGGAGAGGTAGAGAGAGGGAGAGGTAGAGAGAGGGAGAGGTAGAGAGAGGTAGAGGTAGAGAGAGGTAGAGAGAGGTAGAGAGAGGTAGAGAGAGGTAGAGAGAGGGAGAGAGAGGGAGAGAGAGGGAGAGAGAGGGAGAGGTAGAGAGAGGGAGAGGTAGGGAGAGGTAGAGGTAGGGAGAGGTAGAGGTAGAGGTAGGGAGAGGTAGAGGTAGGGAGAGGTAGAGGTAGGGAGAGGTAGAGGTAGGGAGAGGTAGAGGTAGGGAGAGGTAGAGAGAGGGAGAGGTAGAGGTAGAGAGAGGTAGAGGTAGAGGGAGAGAGAGGTATTGGGAGAGAGAGGTAGAGGGAGAGAGAGGTAGAGGGAGAGAGAGGTAGAGAGAGGGAGGGAGAGGTAGAGAGAGGGAGGGAGAGGTAGAGAGAGGGAGGGAGAGGTAGAGAGAGGGAGGGAGAGGTAGAGAGAGGGAGGGAGAGGTAGAGAGAGGGAGGGAGAGGTAGAGAGAGGGAGGGAGAGGTAGAGAGAGGGAGGGAGAGGTAGAGAGAGGGAGAGGTAGAGAGAGAGGGAGAGGGAGAGAGAGAGGGAGAGGGAGAGAGAGAGGTAGAGGGAGAGAGAGAGGTAGAGGGAGAGAGAGAGGTAGAGGGAGAGAGAGAGAAAGAAGAAGAAAGAAGGCTAAATACATGTTTTTCCCCACTGTCTCCTGCACACAGACAAGCTAAGTTTCCTCCAAGCTGTGTTAATTTAGGTTATTTCTTAACATTTGTAACTAATTGCTTGTTTCCTCTCAGATCAACGGCACGGTGACAGAAAACCTGTCGTTGATAGACGCTAAGAAGCTGATTGAGAGGTCAAAGGGCAAGCTAAAGATGGTGGTGCAGAGAGACGAGAGAGCTACGCTGCTGAACATACCAGACCTGGACGACAGCGTCCCATCAGCCAACGCCTCCGACAGAGACGGTGAGGGACACTACATAGGTGTGTGTGTGTGCTCACGTTGTTTCGTTATGCTGGAAAAAGGCGAAATGCTGTAGGGTCGTTGGGTGTGGGTGCATTTTACTGAAAGAGAAGCCCCTTACTTTCATAGCCCGGGACCACCCATATGTATGGGGAGGCGGGTAGCCTAGTGGTTAGAGTGTAGAGGTGGCAGGTAGCCTAGTGGTTAGAGTGTAGAGGTGGCAGGTAGCCTAGTGGTTAGAGTGTAGAGGTGGCAGGTAGCCTAGTGGTTAGAGTGTAGAGGTGGCAGGTAGCCTAGTGGTTAGAGTGTAGAGGTGGCAGGTAGCCTAGTGGTTAGAGTGTAGAGGTGGCAGGTAGCCTAGTGGTTAGAGTGTAGAGGTGTCAGGGTAGCCTAGTGGTTAGAGTGTAGAGGTGTCAGGTAGCCTAGTGGTTAGAGTGTAGAGGTGGCAGGTAGCCCTGGAGAAGTGTGCTCTTCACGGATGAATCCCGTTTTCGACTGTATCGGGCAGGTGGCAGACAGTGTGGGCGAGCGGTTTGCTGACGTCAACGTCACGGCATCTCTGTGCATTCAAATTGCCATCAATAAAATGCAATTGTGTTTGCTGTCTGTAGCTTATACCTGACCCCACCATGGAGCACTCTGTTGGCCCGTTGTCGTGCCATTAATCCGCCCCCATCACCTCATGTTTCAGCATGATAATGTATGGCCCCATGTCACAATGGTCCATACACAATTCCTGGAAGCTGAAAATGTCCCAGTTCTTCCATGGTCTGCATTCTCACCAGACATGTTACCCATTGAGCATGTTTGGGATGCTCTGGATAGAAATGTACAACAGTGTGTTCCAGTTCCCGCCATTGAAGAGGAGTGGGGACAACATTCCACAGGCCACAACCAACAGCCTGATCAACTCTAATGTGAAGGAGATGTGTTGTGCTGCATGAGGGAAATGGTCACACCAGATACTGACTGGTTCTCTGATCTTCACCACTACTTTATTATTTTTTTAAGGTCTGTGACCAATGTCTGTGTTCCCAGTCTTGTGAAATCCATAGATTAGGGCCTAATGAATATATTTAAATTGACACATTTTGTTATATGAACTGTAACTCTGTAAAATCTTTGAAATTGTTGCATGTTGTGTTTTTCATTTTTTTTCTTCTCCAGTGTACATTATGTAGTTGAATATGGTGTGTGTGTGTGTGTGTGTGTGTTTTGAACAACAGACATTTCAGATATCCATTCGGTGGCGTCCGACCATTCCAACCGATCCCACGACAGACATCGTAGCAGCCGGTCCCGCTCCCCTGACAGGCGATCTGATCCCTCCGACCACTCCAGACACTCCCCTCCACAGATCAGCAACGGCAGGTAAACGCCACACCACCTGGCTGCGACACAGTCAAACTCAAAGGCTCGCAGGCAGCCGAATACTGATCTTTTTCCACTAATTGGTCTTATGACCAATCAGATCAGATCTTTTACCACTAATTGGTCTTATGACCAATCAGAACAGATATTTTACCACTAATTGGTCTTATGACCAATCAGATCAGATATTTTGCCAATCATTTAGCAGAATATCAGGATTGGCTGCCTGTGTAAAAGGCAGCCTTTGAGCTTTTTTGCAATTCTCACGCAGTGGGCAAAGCTAGTTGAAATGTCGTCTTTACGACCCGTAACTGACCTCCAATACGAACTGCATTTCAAACCGTTTTGACTCGCTGGAACTGTAGATGTTTTGAAGGGTTTGTTAAGTGTCTTTATTTTCCTGTTTTTTTGCCCACTTAACAAAGACTCTTCAGTTGGAGAATACCGTAAGTTGGACACCCCGTTCCCTAGGAGCCCCGCTGTGTATGAGCCCCGCTGTGTAGAGCCCCGCTGTGTAGAGCCCCGCTGTGTAGAGCCCCGCTGTGTAGAGCCCCGCTGTGTAGAGCCCCACTGTGTAGAGCCCCACTGTGTATGAGCCCCGCTGTGTAGAGCCCCGTTCCCCAGGAGCCCCGCTGTGTAGAGCCCCGCTGTGTAGAGCCCCACTGTGTAGAGCCCCACTGTGTAGAGCCCCGCTGTGTAGAGCCCCGCTGTGTAGAGCCCCGCTGTGTAGAGCCCCGCTGTGTAGAGCCCCACTGTGTAGAGCCCCACTGTGTATGAGCCCCGCTGTGTAGAGCCCCGCTGTGTAGAGCCCCACTGTGTAGAGCCCCGTTCCCCAGGAGCCCCGCTGTGTAGAGCCCCGCTGTGTAGAGCCCCGTTCCCCAGGAGCCCCGCTGTGTAGAGCCCCGCTGTGTAGAGCCCCGCTGTGTAGAGCCCCACTGTGTAGAGCCCCACTGTGTAGAGCCCCGCTGTGTAGAGCCCCGCTGTGTAGAGCCCCGCTGTGTAGAGCCCCGCTGTGTAGAGCCCCACTGTGTAGAGCCCCGCTGTGTATGAGCCCCGCTGTGTAGAGCCCCGCTGTGTAGAGCCCCACTGTGTAGAGCCCCGCTGTGTAGAGCCCCGCTGTGTAGAGCCCCGCTGTGTAGAGCCCCGCTGTGTAGAGCCCCACTGTGTAGAGCCCCACTGTGTAGATCCCCACTGTGTAGAGCCCCGCTGTGTAGAGCCCCGCTGTGTAGAGCCCCACTGTGTAGAGCTCCACTGTGTATGAGCTCCACTGTGTATGAGCCCCGCTGTGTATGAGCCCCACTGTGTAGAGCTCCACTGTGTATGAGCCCCGCTGTGTAGAGCTCCACTGTGTATGAGCCCCGCTGTGTAGAGCTCCACTGTGTATGAGCCCCGCTGTGTATGAGCCCCACTGTGTAGAGCCCCGCTGTGTATGAGCCCCGCTGTGTATGAGCCCCGCTGTGTAGAGCTCCACTGTGTATGAGCCCCGCTGTGTAGAGCCCCGCTGTGTAGAGCCCCGCTGTGTAGAGCTCCACTGTGTATGAGCCCCGCTGTGTATGAGCCCCACTGTGTATGAGCCCCACTGTGTAGAGCTCCACTGTGTAGAGCCCCGCTGTGTAGAGCTCCACTGTGTATGAGCCCCGCTGTGTATGAGCCCCACTGTGTAGAGCCCCACTGTGTAGAGCCCCGCTGTGTAGAGCCCCGCTGTGTAGAGCCCCGCTGTGTAGAGCCCCACTGTGTAGAGCCCCACTGTGTAGATCCCCACTGTGTAGAGCCCCACTGTGTAGAGCTCCACTGTGTATGAGCCCCGCTGTGTAGATCCCCGCTGTGTAGAGCCCCACTGTGTAGAGCTCCACTGTGTAGAGCCCCGCTGTGTATGAGCCCCGCTGTGTAGAGCCCCGCTGTGTAGAGCCCCACTGTGTAGAGCTCCACTGTGTATGAGCCCCACTGTGTAGAGCCCCGCTGTGTAGAGCCCCGCTGTGTAGAGCCCCACTGTGTAGAGCTCCGCTGTGTATGAGCCCCGCTGTGTATGAGCCCCACTGTGTAGAGCTCCGCTGTGTAGAGCTCCACTGTGTATGAGCCCCGCTGTGTATGAGCCCCGCTGTGTAGAGCTCCACTGTGTATGAGCCCCGCTGTGTATGAGCCCCACTGTGTAGAGTCCCGCTGTGTATGAGCCCCGCTGTGTATGAGCCCCGCTGTGTAGAGCTCCACTGTGTATGAGCCCCGCTGTGTAGAGCCCCGCTGTGTAGAGCCCCGCTGTGTAGAGCTCCACTGTGTAGAGCCCCGCTGTGTAGAGCTCCACTGTGTATGAGCCCCGCTGTGTATGAGCCCCACTGTGTATGAGCCCCACTGTGTAGAGCTCCACTGTGTAGAGCCCCGCTGTGTAGAGCTCCACTGTGTATGAGCCCCGCTGTGTATGAGCCCCACTGTGTAGAGCCCCGCTGTGTATGAGCCCCGCTGTGTATGAGCCCCGCTGTGTAGAGCTCCACTGTGTAGAGCTCCACTGTGTAGAGCCCCGCTGTGTATGAGCCCCGCTGTGTATGAGCCCCGCTGTGTAGAGCTCCACTGTGTATGAGCCCCGCTGTGTAGAGCCCCGCTGTGTAGAGCCCCGCTGTGTAGAGCTCCACTGTGTAGAGCCCCGCTGTGTAGAGCTCCACTGTGTATGAGCCCCGCTGTGTATGAGCCCCACTGTGTATGAGCCCCACTGTGTAGAGCTCCACTGTGTAGAGCCCCGCTGTGTAGAGCTCCACTGTGTATGAGCCCCGCTGTGTATGAGCCCCACTGTGTAGAGCCCCGCTGTGTATGAGCCCCGCTGTGTATGAGCCCCGCTGTGTAGAGCTCCACTGTGTAGAGCTCCACTGTGTAGAGCCCCGCTGTGTAGAGCTCCACTGTGTAGAGCCCCGCTGTGTAGAGCTCCACTGTGTAGAGCCCCGCTGTGCAGAGCTCCACTGTGTAGAGCCCCGCTGTGTAGAGCTCCACTGTGTATGAGCCCCGCTGTGTATGAGCCCCACTGTGTATGAGCCCCACTGTGTAGAGCTCCACTGTGTAGAGCCCCACTGTGTAGAGCCCCGCTGTGTAGAGCTCCACTGTGTATGAGCCCCACTGTGTATGAGCCCCACTGTGTATGAGCCCCACTGTGTATGAGCCCCACTGTGTATGAGCCCCACTGTGTATGAGCCCCACTGTGTAGAGCCCCACTGTGTAGAGCTCCACTGTGTATGAGCCCCGCTGTGTAGAGCCCCACTGTGTAGAGCTCCACTGTACTTGTCAGATGACAGAATATTGAATAAATGTAGACATAGAGAACATTAGTAAATGGGTAGTTAGTTACCCCATGTTGATGTAGATTAATTCAAAATACCCCTATATTTCTCCCCTTCCTACCGATAAGGATTACTTAGGACCACTAAACCATAAAGATTACATCTGTGCCCTGAATACTCTTGGCTATAATTGTGTGTGTGTGTGTGTGTGTGTCCCTGGTGTGTTTTTGAATTGGATCAATGTTTTATGAATCCTAGATGTGCCCTTTTATGTTTGACATTGATGCTGATATCAGGAAATCAGTGCTCAGTTAGCATGGCTTTACACTGTCAAACGGTGCAGTATTAATTTAGCTTCAAGGACAGACACTCACTGTTGGATAGTGTGTTTAATGTACATGCTGTGCATCCGTTATTGAGTGTCAGCTCTTGTTTTGGCTCAGGGCTCCAGTAGGGGGACAGTCTGTGGATGTAGTGTCAGTCACACAGGACACAGTCTGTGGATGTAGTGTCAGTCACACAGGACACAGCCTGTGGATGTAGTGTCAGTCACACAGAACACAGTCTGTGGATGTAGTGTCAGTCACACAGAACACAGTCTGTGGATGTAGTGTCAGTCACACAGGACACAGCCTGTGGATGTCAGTCACACAGAACACAGCCTGTGGATGTAGTGTCAGTCACACAAAACACAGCCTGTGGATGTAGTGTCAGTCACACAGAACACAGCCTGTGGATGTAGTGTCAGTCACACAGCACACAGCCTGTGGATGTCAGTCACACAGGACACAGCCTGTGGATGTAGTGTCAGTCACACAGAACACAGTCTGTGGATGTAGTGTCAGTCACACAGAACACAGCCTGTGGATGTAGTGTCAGTCACACAGAATACAGCCTGTGGAAGTGGAGTCACATGATCTGTGTGGAAGATGAAGAGAGACTACGCCTTCTAACAGTGGGCTAATAACATGCTGTTACTCACTGTAAATATCGTGTGTGTGTGTGTGTGTGTGTGTGTGTGTGTGTGTGTGTGTGTGTGTGTGTGTGTGTGTGTGTGTGTGTGTGTGTGTGTGTGTGTGTGCGGATTAAAACACAAATACCAGGAAATGTTCATCTCTTTCAAAGCTCATTGGTGATGAGAGAAAACAAGGCAGCAGTGATTTTTGGCTGTGTAGCATTTAAAGGAGATTGAGATCAGATAGTTATGTTAAGTTATTGACACAGAGGAGAGATTAGGGCAGATAGATTTATCTAGCTGATCTGTGAATGACCTATTTTTTTCCCCCCAGTCAGTCGCAGGAGATCAGTTGGCAGTGAAATGTTCTTTCAGGATGTGTTGAATAAATCTGTTTTTCCTGTCTCCAGCCTGATTGAGCAGACTCATTCCTTCACGGTTACGTGTGTGTGTGTGTGTGTGTGTGTGTGTGTGTGTGTGTGTGTGTGTGTGTGTGTGTGTGTTTTTTAGTGTGTTTTTTTATTTAAAAAAATATTGGTCACATGTTTAGCGGATGTTAAAACAACATTATGATGATTTATTTATTTTAGAGAAAAAAAATGCACTGGTAAAACACGTTCAGT
The DNA here is from genome assembly GCF_013265735.2 of Oncorhynchus mykiss. Classification (NCBI taxonomy): domain Eukaryota; kingdom Metazoa; phylum Chordata; class Actinopteri; order Salmoniformes; family Salmonidae; genus Oncorhynchus; species Oncorhynchus mykiss. Next base: position 6,748,688 of record NC_050570.1, read on the forward strand.
GTAAACTTAAAACGATCTAAACAAGATTTTAAACAACATTTTAAAAAATGGCATGGGGCAATGATTTGTTTTTGTTATAATGAGTCACTCAGATGGCAAAATGTGTAGAATTGCAGGAAATGTGCTATAAAACTACATTTTCTTTTCTCAGGTCCATGGCAAAATGTGTAGAATTGCAAGAAAGTAGCTTCAAACAGCTAGACTAGAACCCTCAAACTCAAATCTGGTCCTTGAAGCCAGTCCCACTGCGCTTTTTCGCTGTTCCCCTCTAATCAGGGACTGATTTTAGACCTGGGACACCAGGTAGAACAGAAAAGCAGGAGCCTCTGGACCTCGTAGGGTCAGAGTTGAATACCCCTGCCCTAGAGTTCAAGGCTGGGGAGGGGGATTGTTTTAAGGACACCTTTAGCTGTAACAAAAATTATTTGATGAACCATTGAATTTGACCTTACTGCTATTAGCCCATAGAAACGCATTGAAAAACAGATTCATACATGGAAAAACTAAAAAAAATAGCCTCCCGAGTGGCACAGCGGTGTCACTATAGATCCGGGTTTGATCCCGGGCTGTGCTGCAGCCGGCCCGTGACCGGGAGACCCATGAGGCGACGCACAATTGGCCTAGTGTCGTTAGGGGAGGGTCTGGCCGGCAGGGATGTCCTTGTTCCCTCGCGCTCTAGCGACTCCTTTGGCAGTGTTGTACAGTGTTTCCTCAACACGTTGGTGCAGCTGGCTTACCGGGTTAAGCGAGCTGTGTGTCAAGGAGCAGTGCTGCTTGGTTAGGGTTGTGTTTTGGGGGACGCGTGGCTCTCGACCTTCACCTCTCCCGAGTCCGTAGGGTAGTCGCAGCGATGGGACGAGAGGAATTTCAGAAAGTTTGTTTCAAAACAGCACAATTTTGTCTCTGATGCCAAGAAGAAGAGGGCCTCTAAATTGGCCACCCCCACCACCTAAACCCCATTTTGATCCAGGAAAAACCCTGTGGGTGTGTGTGTGTGTGTGTGTGTGTGTGTGTGTTTTTAGGTGCTCACACACACTCACTTCCCCCTGTCCTGTCAATAGGCAGTGGTTTGCCAGTAGAGTTGTAGTTGTGCCAGTCATGTGATGAGGCGCTTGGAGAAGGGAACTATATTCAGCCCGATGGCCACTGGCCTCAAAAGGTATGGATATTTTTTTTGTTAGGGGGATTACGGCCACACAAAGGGGATGCAGCCGGGAAATTCGAGGCATTATCAAGTGCTTGTCAAATTGTGAATGAGAGACTGATGTAGTGTGTACAGCCTTTCGCAAAAAAACAAAACAAATCAGAGATCATGCCTTTCACACGACTTTTTTTAAATCGTCAGTCGAGTCGCGTCATGCCGCCTTGGAATGAATTAACAATCAGAACATTTCGCCCCAATGTTTGTAAAACAACTACAGTTGCATTAATACATCTAAATGAAACAAATAGAAGTACCGGTTTCTTTGTCTATCAATCAGAATAGCCGCTTGTCCGCACTCTCTCAAATCGTTTGGAGAAAATATCCTTTCTATTTTATTCAGCTTTGTTACATTTTATTCTCCATACTATAAAATAATGCCATGGAATTCTAAGCAAATCTTGTGTGCTAAATGAACTAGTGTTGCCCACAGCCATATGGCATAGCCAGATCAGGACCTAACATTAGGACAACTCAGAGTAGGCTATTCTGTCCTTCTGAAATAGCCTACATTTTTCTTCATATCATGTTTCTTTAGAGCTGTCTAAAATAAATTATGGATGTATTGTGATGGTGTCAGCTATATTACATGGATTTATTAGACTTTTAAACATGTAGATGTTTTAAAAAGGTCTGCATCAGTGGCTTGTAGGCTGTGTGTGGAAGCCAGGAGATGCTAAACGTGTTTGTGTTCATTAACAGTCAATTACCGTGAGACCAACAGTTATTTGCTTGATGATGCTGACAAAATTTCATGACCGCCACAGCCCTATTCATGACACACACTGTTCACACCCCTCCTGTTGACAGAGAGAAAATCTAGAAAGTTCTTAAGCTTATTTTCTGCAGTTCTACACATTTTGTCATGAGGTGCAGATACAATTTTGCAGTTTTAAAGCTAATCTTCTTGCAATTCTACACATTTTGTCATGTCTAATGTGTGTTCATGTGATATTTGAGTGACCTCGAACATTACTACAAAATCTATGCCCTTAAAAACCTAGCTAAAAAAACGTTAGCATTAAAACAATTAGCTGACATGGGCTAGTTGATCTGGATATTTCTAACAAGTTATAAATAGCTTTCTACGGTATGCAATGACTCCCCTGTTGACCCCTGACGACCCCTGCTGACTCCTGCCCTACAAGACAGCTAGCACCGCTTACCAGGCCTCTGCTCTGTTTCCCAACCACAGTACCCTGCAGGACAGCTAGCGTGTGATATAGATCTGTCATTCTCATTGAAAGCCAGGCTAAGAAGAGGTAGATCTGTTCTATTTGTGCTATTTCTATGCTTTCAGTTTTGTACACCAGCTTCAAACAGCTGGGGGGGGGGGGAAAATGTGGTTATGGAAAATATAGTTCAGAGTGGTTTAGATTATACAATCATTCTTTGCACCGTACCTTCTTGTTTTGATGCAAACTATTTAGAATTTTAGCAACTAGGAAAATGGCTGAGCTATTTCTGCATATTGTGTTTTTAAATGTGTTCTATAGCCAACTCTTATGGTCATTAAATGTGTTCTATAGCCAACTCTTATGGTCATTAAATGTGTTCTATAGCCAACTCTTATGGGCATTGCATAACTTGTTTGTATTTGGCATGGCAATGACCATCAGAGTTGGCAAGACGGTACAAACAGCTCTTGGACCAGGTTATATATTTGTTGCCGTTTTGGATGATTTATTGTGACCTCGGTGTTAGTAGTGTGTGTTTGTTTTAAGTCCAACCTTTCCTGGTTCTTGGCCAGAGGCACACAGTGAAGTGCACCTAGGGTATACAGAATTCTCTCTCTCTCTCTTTCTACGTTTTGGTACGTTACAGCCTTATTCGATTAAATACATGTTTTTCCTCATCAATCTACACACAATACCCCATCATGACATCACAATACCCCATCATGACATCACAATACCCCATCATGACATCACAATACCCCATCATGACATCACAATACCCCATAATGACATCACAATACCCCATCATGATATCACAATACCCCATAATGACATCACAATACCCCATCATGATATCACAATACCCCATAATGACATCACAATACCCCATCATGACATCACAATACCCCATCATGACGTCACAATACCCCATCATGACATCACAATACCCCGTCATGACATCACAATACCCCATCATGACATCACAATACCCCATCATGATATCACAATACCCCATAATGACATCACAATACCCCATCATGACATCACAATACCCCATCATGATATCACAATACCCCATCATGATATCACAATACCCCATCATGACATCACAATACCCCATCATGACATCACAATACCCCATCATGATATCACAATACCCCATAATGACATCACAACTGTATCTAGCACTAACCACTTAGCATGTAACTAGCACTAACCACTTAGCATGTAACTAGCACTAACCACTTAGCATGTAACTAGCCCTAACCACTTAGCATATAACTAGCACTAACCACTTAGCATATAACTAGCCCTAACCACTTAGCATGTAACTAGCACTCACCACTTAGCATGTAACTAGCCCTAACCACTTAGCATGTAACTAGCACTCACCACTTAGCATATAACTAGCCCTAACCACTTAGCATATAACTAGCACTCACCACTTAGCATGTAACTAGCCATAAATACTTGGCATGTAACTAGCACTAACCACTTGGCATGTAACTAGCACTAACCACTTGGCATGTAACTAGCACTAACCACTTAGCATGTAACTAGCCCTAACCACTTAGCATATAACTAGCACTAACCACTTAGCATATAACTAGCCCTAACCACTTAGCATGTAACTAGCACTCACCACTTAGCATATAACTAGCACTCACCACTTAGCATATAACTAGCCCTAACCACTTAGCATGTAACTAGCCCTAACCACTTAGCATATAACTAGCACTCACCACTTAGCATGTAACTAGCCATAAATACTTGGCATGTAACTAGCACTAACCACTTGGCATGTAACTAGCACTCACCACTTAGCATATAACTAGCACTCACCACTTAGCATGTAACTAGCCCTAACCACTTAGCATGTAACTAGCCCTGAACACTTAGCATGTAACTAGCCCTGAACACTTAGCATGTAACTAGCACTCACCACTTAGCATATAACTAGCACTCACCACTTAGCATATAACTAGCCCTAACCACTTAGCATATAACTAGCACTCACCACTTAGCATGTAACTAGCCATAAATACTTGGCATGTAACTAGCACTAACCACTTGGCATGTAACTAGCACTCACCACTTAGCATATAACTAGCACTCACCACTTAGCATGTAACTAGCCCTAACCACTTAGCATGTAACTAGCACTCACCACTTAGCATGTAACTAGCCCAGAACACTTAGCATGTAACTAGCCCTAACCACTTAGCATATGTGTCAGAGGGCAGAGGCTCAAACCAGTTCTGCGTATGTATCGATATACAGTGTTTGTTGAATTGTACCACATCCCTGGTTCTTTGAGGGTCTGTTGATAAGAGCTTGGCACTAAGAAGGCCAGATGTATGGTTTCTGGGTTCAATTCCTACACGGATCACTTGCACATATTGAAAATGTATGCACTTCCTGTGCTGTAAATCGCTTTGGATCAAATGTATGCACTTCCTGTGCTGTAAATCGCTTTGGACCAAATGTATGCACTTCCTGTGCTGTAAATCGCTTTGGATCAAATGTATGCACTTCCTGTGCTGTAAATCGCTTTGGATCAAATGTATGCACTTCCTGTGCTGTAAATCGCTTTGGATCAAATGTATGCACTTCCTGTGCTGTAAATCGCTTTGGATCAAATGTATGAAATGAAAACAAATGAAAATATCTTCTTTTTTTTTTGTCACCAGTCACAGAAGTCGTGAGGAGGAGGAGAGGATCTCGAAGCCGACAGCGGTGCCACCCAAGCTAGCGGAGGAGGCTCCTGCCCTGCCCAGACCCCTGGAGAAGTCTGTCACCAGGGAAGAGAAACCGGTCCCTCCTCTACCAGGTCAGAACAACTAACCACTAACCTTAACCGGTAACCTAAATGTTAGATAGTTCAACCAGAAGGTCGCAGGGTGGAATCTCAAGTCCAACAGGATACAATTGTATTTTAGCTACGCTAGATGCCTACTGTCTTTGTGCCCTTGAGCAATACACTTAACATGTACAAATGTTTGAGCCCAGCTACCATGATGAGATCTAGACGCTGTGCTGAGCTGAGCTGAGCTGAGCTGAGCTGTACTGTGCTGTGCTGAGCTGAGCTGAGCTGAGCTGAGCTGAGCTGTGCTGAGCTGTGCTGTGCTGAGCTGGGCTGAGCTGAGCTGAGCTTGGTTGAGGCTGCAGCCTGTATTTAGACTGTAGTGTGAGTTGATGGACTCTGACGTTCCCCCTACTGCCCTGCAGCCAACTGAGTGTCTCTGTGTGGCTGTGTGTTCGTGTGCTTCCGTGTGTGAGAGAGAGTGTATGCACACATTTTGTTCCTTGAGGATTTGCCTCATGGTCTGTGTGTTGAGAGGTATCAGTACATCCTCTTGTATGAATAGTGCAGTTGATATTATCTCTCTCTCTCTCACTCTCTCTGTGTGTGCGTGTGTGCGTGCGTGTTTTTCCTCAGAACCCAAGCCAGTATATGCCCAGCCAGGCCAGCCTGACGTGGACCTGCCAGTCAGCCCTGCTGATGCCCCTGTGCCCAGCGCTGCCCATGATGACAGCATCCTACGGTATGTAGAAGTATCTGTTCACCAGTCTAACAGTATCATACGGTATGTAGAAGTCTCTAACAGTATCCTACGGTATGTAGAAGTCTAAAAGTATCCTACGATATGTTGAAGTATCTGTTCACAAGTCTCTAACAGTATCCTACGAGGGGGAGGCCAATGCTAAAGGGGGGGGGGGGGGGGGCAATGCAAATAGTCTGGTTAGCCATTTGATTAGGTGTTCAGGAGTCTTATGGCTTGGGGTGGTAGAAGCTGTTTAGATGCCACTTTGTTTTTGCATTATTTAAACCAAATTGAACATGTTTCATTATCTACTTGAGGCTAAATAGATTTTATTGATGTATTATGTTAAGTTAAAATAAGTGTTCATTCAGTATTGTTGTAATTGTCATTATTACAAATAAGTAAATAAAAATAGTCGGATTAATCGGTTATCGGCTTTTTTTGGTCCTCCAATAATCGGTATTGGCGTTGAAAAATCATAATCGGTCGACCTCTAGTGTTGATGTGAGCCATGACCATATAACGTTTAAACTTCACTGATCTTTGGCAGGTGACATCATAGAATTAGAATTTCTAGAAGGGACAAAGCCCATCAGACCACTGACTTGAATGGGAATAGCCATTCTAGAAAGTATTTCTAAAAACATAAATATCACAGAGTGGTTCTTTAACTTACTGTCTACCCACCCCCATCCCACCCTGGTTCCTATCCCCCCCATCCCACCCTGGTTCCTCTCTCCCCCATCCCACCCTGTCTCCTATCCACCCCATCCCACCCTGTCCCCTCTCTCCCTAGGCCAAGTATGAAGCTGGTGAAGTTTAAGAAGGGGGAGAGTGTGGGTCTGAGGCTGGCAGGGGGGAACGATGTGGGCATCTTTGTAGCAGGAGTCCTGGAGGATAGCCCAGCAGCTAAGGAGGGTCTGGAGGAGGGGGATCAAATTCTCAGGGTGAGACACGATACAGCAGCAACTACACACTCACTACAGCAACACGAAGGTTGTCGGTTCAATTTCCACAGGGATCACATACATAATGTATGCAGTTGCACTCACTGTACTGTAAATTGCATAGGATAAAATTGTTTGCTGTGTTAAAATGATCCTCATCAAAATGACATGCTGTGTAGCCTAACGTGTAAGTGAATGCCTACACAAATTTAATCAATGCTAGCAGCTACTGAATTTCATTGCACAGAAATCCCATTTTAGTTGCCACTGGAATTGAAGAAGAAAGGGTGATGTTGCATATACTAGCAAATACGTGTTAACACAGTAAAATGGCCGCAGAAAACAGCAAGATGCTGCAGGGGATACCACAGTAAAATGGCTACCAAAACAACAACAAGATACTAGAGAATACCACAGTAAAATGGCCACCTAAACAACAACAAGATGCTAGAGGATACCACAGTAAAATGGCCACCTAAACAACAACAAGATGCTAGAGGATACCACAGTAAAATGGCCACCTAAACAACAACAACAAGATGCGACAAGGATACCAACGCAAAATGGCCACCAAAACAACAACAACAAGATGCTACAGGGGATACCACAGTAAAATGGCCGCCTAAACAACAACAACAAGATGCTACAGGGAATACCACAGTAAAATGGCCGCCTAAACAACAACAACAAGATGCTACAGGGAATACCACAGTAAAATGGCCGCCTAAACAACAAGATGCTACAGGAAATACCACAGTAAAATGGCCGCCTAAACAACAAGATGCTACAGGGAATACCACAGTAAAATGGCCACCTAAACAACAACAACAACAAGATGCTACAGGGAATACCACAGTAAAATGGCCGCCTAAACAACAAGATGCTACAGGGAATACCACAGGAAAATGGCCGCCTAAACAACAAGATGCTACAGGGAATACCACAGTAAAATGGCCGCCTAAACAACAACAACAAGATGCTACACTCTATTCAGTGTTTGTGGTTGTTTTTTTACAACGTGGTTAACAGTGTCTGTAACGGTAGCCGTGTTTTCACAGGGCCTTGGTCTGTATCTCAATGTCTGAGTCCCAAATGACAGCCTTTTCTCTACATAGTGCACAAGTTGTGACCAGGGCCCATAGGGGACGTATCCAAAAGCTTCTCTTCTGTGATTTTTTAACGTTTTTTAAACCCGGCTGCTCTAACATTCCTGCTCCTTTGGAGTCTGTCTCCTAGCAACCGGCATCACTACTAAAAACTGTTTTCCTTTCTATCTCGGTTTGTCCCATTTCTCTTCCTCCCTCCGAGCTGTATATCTTTTTCTGTTTACATTCCGCCTCCTCCTCGTCTCTCTGCGAGCGTAAATGTGTAATGCGTGGGTCTTAGTAATGGTGTGGATTTTAGTTTAGAGTGCAGTAAAACTCTGTCAGGGTTGTCGTCGCCGGGGGTGACGCTAAAGGATGTTATGTAAACATTTTAGAGGTGTAAAGACATGCTCCAGAACTTTGGCAACTGCTAAGTATTTTTTTTAAATCTCGTTTTGGGCTGGATGTGTCATGCATGCATCATCTATGATCAGAATTACTGTCTTACCTCAATTAGCCAGCAAATCCCCTCAATTAGTCAGCCCCCGAGTAATTTGATTTCCACCAATGAGCTTCGGCTTGTGAGAGAGAGAAATGACATGGTGCACATGATGTGACGTAGTACACCATTTTGGGGGACCACTTTTGGCTCGTGAGCACTACTTTCAGAACTACTGGCTAAAAACTATACAAAAGTACCGGAGAATCTGTTTTAAAATGCTGATGTTGTATAAACATTTAGACATGTAGACCATCAGCACCATTAACCACAGCTGACATGTGTAATATACAGTTGAAGTCAGATGTTTACATACACTTAGGTTGGAGTCATTTAAAACTTGTTTTTCAACCACTCCACAAATTTCTTGTTAACAAACTATAGTTTTGGCAAGTCAGTTAGGACATCTACATTGTGCATGACACATGTCATTTTTCCAACAATTGTTTACAGACAGACAATTTCACTTATAATTCACTGTATCACAATTCCAGTGGGTCAGAAGTGTACATACACTAAGTCGACTGTGCCTTTAAACAGCTTGGAAAATTCCAGAAAATTATGTCATGACTTTAGAAGCTTCTGATAGGCTAATTGACATTGTTTGAGTCAATTGGAGGTTTACCTGTGGATGTATTTCAAGGCCTACCTTCAAACTCAGTGCCTCTTTGCTTGACATCATGGGAAAATCAAAAGAAATCAACCAAGACCTCAGAAAAAAAATTGTAGACCTCCACAAGTCTGTTTCATCTTTGGGAGCAATTTCCAAACGCCTGAAGGTATCACGTTCATCTGCACAAACAATAGTACGCAACTATAAACACCATGGGACCACACAGCCATCATACCGCTCAGGAAGAAGAGATGAATGTATTTGGTGAGAAAAGTGCAGACATTGTGAACAACAGCAAAGGACCTTGTGAAGATGCTGGAGGAAACATGTACAAAAGTATCTATATCCACAGTAAAACGAGTCCTATATCGACATAACCTGAAAGGCCGCTCAGCAAGAAAGAAGCCACTGCTCCAAAACCGCCATAAAAAAAGCCAGACTACGGTTTGCAACTGCACATGGGGACAAAGATTGTACTTTGTCCTCTGGTCTGATGAAACAAAAATTGAACTGTTTAGCCATAATGACCATCATTATGTTTGGAGGAAAAAGGGAGAAGCTTGCAAGCCGAAGAACACCATCCCAACCGTGAAGCACGGGGGTGGCAGCGTAATGTTGTGGGGGTGCTTTGCTGCAGGAGGGACTGGTGCACTTCACAAAATAGATGGCATCATGGGAAGGGAAAATCATGTGGATATATTGAAGCAACATCTCAAGACATCAGTCAGGAAGTTAAAGCTTGGTCGCAAATGGGTCTTCCAAATGGACAATGACCCCAAGCATACTTCCAATGTTGTGGCAAGATGGCTTGAGGACAATAAAGTCAAGGTATTGGAGTGGCCATCACAAAGCCCTGACCTCAATCCTATAGAAAATGTGTGGGCAGAACTGAAAAAGCGTGTGCGAGCAAGGAGGCCTACAAACCAGACTCAGTTACAGCAGCTCTGTCAGGAGGAATGGGCCAAAGTTCTCCCAACTTATTGTGGGAAGCTTGTGGAAGGCTACCCGAAACGTTTGACCCAAGTTTAACAATTTAAAGGCAATGCTACCAAATACTAATTGAGTGTATGTAAACTTCTGACCCCACTGGGAATGTGATGAAAGAAATAAAAGCTGAAATAAATAATTCTCTCTACTATTATTCTGACATTTCACATTCTTAAAATAAAGTGGTGATTCTAACTGACCTAAGACAGGGAATTTTGACTGGGATTAAATGTCAGCAATTGTGAAAAGTTTAAATGTAAAAGTTGAAGTGTATTTGGGTAAGGTGTATGTAAACTTCCGACTTCAGCTGTATGTCAGTTCTGTCAGTGCCTACATTTAGTAAGTGTATGTGATCCCTGCGGGGGAGTTGAACCCATAACCTTTTCCCAGGTCACGAGTGAAAATTCATCCAACACTTCTTAGTTGTCCACGATGGTTTCCAAGGACACATAGTCAACAGGATAAACAAGGAGGCGGCTGTGTTTGTGGTGGTATCATCCGTTATCAAATATAGATTCTACAACAACAACAACACATTGAAAATATCTACTTACTTTCATCCTATTCATCTCTTTGATACAAATATCCACAAAAAAAAACATTAAACGAATGAAAAGAATAACCGTACAGCTCCCTGTTTTTCCCAGGTTAATAATGTGGATTTTGCTAATATCATCCGAGAAGAGGCGGTGCTGTTCCTCCTCGACCTCCCTAAAGGTGAAGAGGTCACCATCCTGGCCCAGAAGAAGAAGGATGGTGAGTGCAGGAGGACGAGAGGAAACTGGATGGAAAATAAACTGAGCTGGTTCCCCTTCACTCACTACCCCCCCCGCACCCCCCCGCCCCCACTCTGAAGGGTCTGGATAGGTATGATCAGTTTAGGGGTGAAGCTTCCACCATATTGCTTCCACTTTACAGATCTGCAATCTCAGTATATTAGGGTCAAGGTAAAGGAAGTGAATTGGGACTGGTTGAACCAGGTTACCAGATATGTATTTGTATTGGACTTCTTCTCCTCCCTCTGACTCTGTCTGTGTTTGGCTCCAGTGTACCGGCGAATCGTGGAGTCTGATGTGGGCGACTCGTTCTACATCCGGACCCACTTTGAGTATGAGAAGGAGTCTCCGTACGGCCTGAGCTTCAACAAGGGAGAAGTGTTCAGAGTGGTGGACACCCTGTACAACGGCAAGCTGGGCTCCTGGCTGGCCATCCGCATCGGCAAGAACCATCAGGAGGTGGAGAGAGGCATCATACCTAACAAGAACAGGTGATGATGACACTCTTTTCTTCTGCTATTCTGTCCTCTTCTTCTGCCATTCTGTCTCCTCCTCCAGCTATTCTGTCCTCTTCTTCTGCTATTCTGTCCTCTTCTTCTGCTATTCTGTCCTCTTCTTCTGCTATTCTGTCCTCTTCTCCTTCTGCTATTCTGTCCTCTTCTCCTTCTGCTATTCTGTCCTCTTCTCCTTCTGCTATTCTGTCCTCTTCTCCTTCTGCTATTCTGTCCTCTTCTCCTTCTGCTTTTCTGTCCTCTTCTTCTGCTATTCTGTCCTCTTCTTCTGCCATTCAGTCCTCTTCTTCTGCCATTCTGTCTCCTCCTCCAGCTATTCTGTCCTCTTCTTCTGCTATTCTGTCCTCTTCTTCTGCTTTTCTGTCCTCTTCTTCTGCTATTCTGTCCTCTTCTTCTGCCATTCTGTCCTCTTCTTCTGCTATTCTGTCCTCTTCTTCTGCTATTCTGTCCTCTTCTTCTGCTATTCTGTCCTCTTCTTCTGCTATTCTGTCCTCTTCTTCTGCCATTCTGTCCTCTTCTTCTGCTATTCTGTCCTCTTCTTCTGCCATTCTGTCCTCTTCTTCTGCTATTCTGTCCTCTTCTTCTGCCATTCTGTCCTCTTCTTCTGCTATTCTGTCCTCTTCTTCTGCTTTTCTGTCCTCTTCTTCTTCTGCTATTCTGTCCTCTTCTTCTTCTGCTATTCTGTCCTCTTCTTCTTCTGCTATTCTGTCCTCTTCTTCTCCTGCTATTCTGTCCTCTTTTCCTTCTGCTATTCTGTCCTCTTCTCCTCCTGCTATTCTGTCCTCTTCTCCTTCTGCTATTCTGTCCTCTTCTCCTTCTGCTTTTCTGTCCTCTTCTGCTTTTCTGTCCTCTTCTCCTTCTGCTATTCTGTCCTCTTCTCCTTCTGCTATTCTGTCCTCTTCTCCTTCTGCTATTCTGTCCTCTTCTCCTTCTGCTATTCTGTCCTCTTCTCCTTCTGCTATTTTGTCCTCTTCTCCTTCTGCTATTCTGTCCTCTCCTCCTCCTGCTATTCTGTCCTCTTCTCCTTCTGCTATTCTGTTCTATTCTTCGATCCTACCCATTTGGCTCCTCTAGGTGTTTGTATCACAGAAGTCAGTTTGTTTATTTGAAAAGAGAACGTGTTCCATATAACTTCCCTGGTTAAGACAATCATATAAATACATTAAAATAATAGTGGAACAAGATTCGCACTGGTCACAATTTATCATAACAATGTTAATGTCACGTTGTCCTCTCATAGCTTTAACCACATTTGGTATGATTATCATTGCCATGTAAGTGCCTCTGTTGACAGTATTAACGTTAGCCATGCCAAGTTTCCTGGACAGTGTCACCGACACATCAAAGCCCTTTAGAGGTGTCTCTACTAAGAGCTCTGTCTGTCCCTCTCATTCTTCTGAGTAGAAAAGAAACTCAAGCACGGGTGATTTTGATGATGCCAAAAATATAATATTTTTCACAAACATCTCAATTGACCTCCATCCTGGTTTTACAGAGAGCGACATCTCAATAGACTAGACCTTCATCCGGGTTTTACAGAGAGCGACATCTCAATAGACTAGACCTCCATCCGGGTTTTACAGAGAGCGACATCTCAATAGACTAGACCTCCATCCGGGTTTTACAGAGAGCGACATCTCAATAGACTAGACCTCCATCCTGGTTTTTACAGAGAGCTACATCTCAATAGACTAGACCTCCATCCTGGTTTTACAGAGAGCGACATCTCAATAGACTAGACCTCCATCCGGGTTTTACAGAGAGCGACATCTCAATAGACTAGACCTCCATCCTGGTTTTACAGAGAGCGACATCTCAATAGACTAGACCTCCATCCGGGTTTTACAGAGAGCGACATCTCAATAGACTAGACCTCCTTCCTGGTTTTACAGAGAGCGACATCTCAATAGACTAGACCTCCATCCTGGTTTTACAGAGAGCGACATCTCAATAGACTAGACCTCCTTCCTGGTTTTACAGAGAGCGACATCTCAATAGACTAGACCTCCATCCTGGTTTTACAGAGAGCGACATCTCAATAGACTAGACCTCCTTCCTGGTTTTACAGAGAGCGACATCTCAATAGACTAGACCTTCATCCGGGTTTTACAGAGAGCGACATCTCAATAGACTAGACCTCCATCCGGGTTTTACAGAGAGCGACATCTCAATAGACTAGACCTCCATCCGGGTTTTACAGAGAGCGACATCTCAATAGACTAGACCTCCATCCGGGTTTTACAGAGAGCGACATCTCAATAGACTAGACCTCCATCCGGGTTTTACAGAGAGCGACATCTCAATAGACTAGACCTTCATCCGGGTTTTACAGAGAGCGACATCTCAATAGACTAGACCTCCATCCTGGTTTTACAGAGAGCGACATCTCATTCTCTGTTACGGAGAAAAGCATAATATAACAAATGTTCTCTGGTGTCTCCAGAGCGGAGCAGCTGTCCAGCATGCAGTACACCCTCCCTAAGACAGCAGGGGGCGACAGGGCAGACTTCTGGAGGTTCAGGGGCCTGAGGAGCTCCAAGAGGAACCTGAGGAAAAGTAGAGAGGACCTGTCGGCCCAGCCCGTACAGACCAAGTTCCCCGCTTACGAGAGGGTGGTGCTGAGAGAGGGTGAGGACCGACAACTCTGATAGTGGCCCCTCCTCCCTAACCCCTCCTTACCCCCTCCTCCTTACCCCCTCCTCCCTAACTCCTCCTTAACCCCTCCTCCTTAACCCCTCCTCGCTAACCCCTCCTCGCTAACCCCTCCTCGCTAACCCCTCCTCGCTAACCCCTCCTCGCTAACCCCTCCTCGCTAACAACTCCTCGCTAGCCCCTTCTCGCTAGCCCCTCCTCGCTAGCCCCACCTCCCTTACCCCTCCTCGCTAGCACCTCCTCCCTTACCCCTCCTCGCTAGCACCTCCTCCCTAACCCCTCCTCGCTAGCCCCTCTAGCCCCTCCTCGCTAGCCCCTCTAGCCCCTCCTCGCTAGCCCCTCCTCGCTAGCCCCTCCTCGCTAGCCCCTCCTCCCTAACCCCTCCTCGCTAGCCCCTCCTCCCTAGCCACTCCTCACTAACTCCTCCTCCCTAGCCCCTCCCTAACTTGTCCTCCCTAACTCCTCCTCCCCTAACTCCTCCTCCCTAGCCCCTCCTCCCTCCCTCCTCTTCCCTAACTCCTTGCTAGCCCTTCCTCCCCCCTAGCCCCTCCTCCCTAGCCCCTCTGTCTGTCTCTGACTCGTTGTCTAATAGTGATGTTTGGAGCGTTTTATTTAAAGGAGAACATGGCACTGTTTTCATATGTCTTAAAGCACCACCAACGTTTTCTATTTCTCAGTAAATAAGAAAGTTGGAAAGGTTATACTAGATCACTGGCTATATAGAGCCAAGAACCTTATGGTAGGGTAGGATGGAACACTGATACACCAGTCTGTCCTCTGATGACCTTTAGGGTAGGATGGAACACTCCTCTCAGTCTGTCCTCTGATGACCTTTAGGGTAGGATGGAACACTACTGATACACCATCCTCTCAGTCTGTCCTCTGATGACCTTTAGGGTAGGATGGAACACTACTGATACACCAGTCTGTCCTCTGATGACCTTTAGGGTAGGATGGAGCACTACTGATACACCACCCTCTCAGTCTGTCCTCTGATGACCTTTAGGGTAGGATGGAACACTACTGATACACCATCCTCTCAGTCTGTCCTCTGTTCCTTTGTCCAGCTGGTTTCCTCAGACCTGTGGTGGTATTTGGACCCATCGCAGACGTGGCACGAGAGAAAATCTCCCGGGAGGAGCCTGATCTGTTTGAACTTGCAAGTGAGTAACACGGTGTATCAGAATGACATGCAAATGAGTAACAGTGTATCGGAATGACATGCAAATGACACAGTGTATCAGAATGACATGCAAATGAGTAACACAGTGTATCAGAATGACATGCAAATGAGTAACAGTGTATCGGAATGACGTGCAAATGACACAGTGTATCAGAATGACATGCAAATGAGTAACACAGTATCGGAATGACATGCAAATGAGTAACACAGTGTATCAGAATGACATGCAAATGAGTAACGCAGTGTATCGGAATGACATGCAAATGACACAGTGTATCAGAATGACATGCAAATGAGTAACACAGTGTATCGGAATGACATGCAAATGAGTAACAGTGTATCGGAATGACGTGCAAATGACACAGTGTATCAGAATGACATGCAAATGAGTAACACAGTGTATCGGAATGACATGCAAATGAGTAACACAGTGTATCGGAATGACGTGCAAATGACACAGTGTATCAGAATGACATGCAAATGAGTAACACGGCGTATCAGAATGACATGCAAATGAGTAACACAGCGTATCGGAATGACGTGCAAATACTCTGAAGATTCCTGAATTCTGTTTAACAGTTTGATTGTAGAACGATGAAACTGTTCCTTCCCCATGTGTTCCAGAGAGTGAACCTAGAGACGCAGGGACAGACCAGCGTAGTTCAGGAATCATTCGTCTCCACACCATCAAGCAGATCATCGACAGAGTGAGTTTTCTTTTAAACATACAGTCGCTCATTTTAATAGGACAGCGTTTTCTGATTGTAAAACTGTTGTGGGGTTGGTGATGTACGGTTTTAGATTATTTTTATGGTGCGGTCAGAATGACTATTTCAAATGTAGCCTTTGTCCACTGACGATGCACAGAGAACAGCCAAGAACAGGATTCACTGGAGATGACAGTCTGTTTGAGGCCCACTGCTCCACTAGGCGCTTAAAAGGAACGGCTACGTCAACTAAGTTATGGTGTCTTGTCTGGTGTAGGATAAACATGCCGTCCTGGACATCACCCCCAACGCGGTGGACCGTCTGAACTACGCCCAGTGGTATCCCATCGTGGTGTTCCTCAACCCGGACAGCAAGCAGGGCGTCAAGAACATGAGAACCAGGCTCTGTTCCGAGTCCAGGAAGTCAGCCCGGAAACTCTACGAGAGAGCCTTGAAACTAAGGAAGAACAACCACCACCTCTTCACCAGTAAGTACTGAGGGAGAGGAGAGTAGAGAGAGAGAGGAGAGTAGAGGGAGAGGAGAGTAGAGAGAGAGAGGAGAGTAGAGAGAGAGGAGAGTAGAGAGAGGGGAGAGTAGAGAGAGAGAGGGGAGAGTAGAGAGAGAGAGGGGAGAGTAGAGAGAGAGAGAGGGGAGAGTAGAGAGAGAGAGAGGGGAGAGTAGAGCGAGAGAGAGGAGAGTAGAGCGAGAGAGAGGAGAGTAGAGCGAGAGAGAGGAGAGTAGAGCGAGAGAGAGGAGAGTAGAGCGAGAGAGAGGAGAGTAGAGCGAGAGAGAGGAGAGTAGAGCGAGAGAGAGGAGAGTAGAGCGAGAGAGAGGAGAGTAGAGCGAGAGAGAGGAGAGTAGAGCGAGAGAGAGGAGAGTAGAGCGAGAGAGAGGAGAGTAGAGCGAGAGAGAGGAGAGTAGAGCGAGAGAGAGGAGAGTAGAGAGAGAGTAGAGAGAGAGGGGAGAGTAGAGAGAGAGAGCGAGGGGAGAGTAGAGAGAGAGAGCGAGGGGAGAGTAGAGAGAGAGAGGGAGGGGAGAGTAGAGAGAGAGAGGGAGGGGAGAGTAGAGCGAGAGAGAGGAGAGTAGAGCGAGAGAGAGGAGAGTAGAGCGAGAGAGAGGAGAGTAGAGCGAGAGAGAGGAGAGTAGAGCGAGAGAGAGGAGAGTAGAGCGAGAGAGAGGAGAGTAGAGCGAGAGAGAGGAGAGTAGAGCGAGAGAGAGGAGAGTAGAGAGAGAGTAGAGAGAGAGGGGAGAGTAGAGAGAGAGAGCGAGGGGAGAGTAGAGAGAGAGAGCGAGGGGAGAGTAGAGAGAGAGAGGGAGGGGAGAGTAGAGAGAGAGAGGGAGGGGAGAGTAGAGAGAGAGAGGGGAGAGTAGAGAGAGAGGGGGGAGAGTAGAGAGAGAGAGAGGAGAGTAGAGAGAGAGAGGAGAGTAGAGAGAGAGAGGGGAGAGTAGAGAGAGAGAGGGGAGAGTAGAGAGAGAGAGAGGGGAGAGTAGAGAAAGAGAGGGGAGAGTAGAGAGAGGGGAGAGTAGAGAGAGAGAGGGGAGAGGAGAGGGGAGAGTAGAGAGGGGAGAGGAGAGGGGAGAGTAGAGAGGGGAGGGGAGAGTAGAGAGGGAGAGGGGAGAGTAGAGAGGGGAGAGTAGAGAGTAGAGAGAGAGAGGGGAGAGGGAGAGAGAGAGCCTTGAAACTAAGGAAGAACAACCTCCATCTCTTCACCAGTAAGTACTGAGGGAGACATTTAAAATGTCACCTTTATGACAATTACAGATTTAAAAAAAAAAATACAAGCAATCGTCACGTACGAGTGATGTGACAATATCCTCGTACCGAAAATATCTATAGCAGGATAGCTAACCCTGATGACGGAACATTGACTATAGCAGGATAGCTAACCCTGATGACGGAACCTTGACTATAGCAGGATAGCTAACCCTGATGACGGAACCTTGACAATAACAGGATAGCTAACCCTGATGACGGAACCTTGACTATAGCAGGATAGCTAACCCTGATGACGGAACCTTGACAATAACAGGATAGCTAACCCTGATGACGGAACCTTGACAATAACAGGATAGCTAACCCTGATGACGAAACATTGACTATAGCAGGATAGTTAACCCTGATGACGGAACCTTGACTATAGCAGGATAGCTAACCCTGATGACGGAACCTTGACTATAGCAGGATAGCTAACCCTTATGACGGAACCTTGACTATAGCAGGATAGCTAACCCTGATGACGGAACATTGACTATAGCAGGATAGCTAACCCTGATGACAGAACCTTGACTATAGCAGGATAGCTAACCCTGATGACGGAACATTGACTATAGCAGGATAGCTTACCCTGATGACGGAACATTGACTATAGCAGGATAGCTAACCCTGATGACAGAACCTTGACTATAGCAGGATAGCTAACCCTGATGACGGAACCTTGACTATAGCAGGATAGCTAATCCTGATGACAGAACCTTGACTATAGCAGGATAGCTAACCCTGATGACGGAACCTTGACTATAGCAGGATAGCTAACCCTGATGACAGAACCTTGACTATAGCAGGATAGCTAACCCTGATGACGGAACCTTGACTATAGCAGGATAGCTAACCCTGATGACGGAACCTTGACTATAGCAGGATAGCTAACCCTGATGACGGAACCTTGACTATAGCAGGATAGCTAACCCTGATGACGGAACCTTGACTATAGCAGGATAGCTAATCCTGATGACAGAACCTTGACTATAGCAGGATAGCTAACCCTGATGACGGAACCTTGACTATAGCAGGATAGCTAACCCTGATGACGGAACCTTGACTATAGCAGGATAGCTAACCCTGATGACGGAACCTTGACTATAGCAGGATAGCTAACCCTGATGACGGAACCTTGACTATAGCAGGATAGCTAACCCTGATGACGGAACCTTGACTATAGCAGGATAGCTAACCCTTATGACGGAACCTTGACTATAGCAGGATAGCTAACCCTGATGACGGAACATTGACTATAGCAGGATAGCTAACCCTGATGACAGAACCTTGACTATAGCAGGATAGCTAACCCTGATGACGGAACATTGACTATAGCAGGATAGCTTACCCTGATGACGGAACATTGACTATAGCAGGATAGCTAACCCTGATGACAGAACCTTGACTATAGCAGGATAGCTAACCCTGATGACAGAACCTTGACTAACTTAACTGTGAGGTTGACCTGAAAACACCAGACTGATGGCTATAACAACAAGTAGATTATTCTCCTGGCATCGTCTAGCTCTGTTTGGGATGTTTTACATTGCCTCGCTGGCTTGCCAGCTTCTAGGTAATCAACCCTCCGACATCTGCTATGTTGTAGAGGATAACCAACTGATTATGTGGTTGTTTTTTAGTGGATAGATCGGCTTTACTATTGCAGATGTGGCTTCTGTCAATGTAATTGTCTGCATCATTTCCAATCCCCCATTATGTTTTGTAAATAAAATATATATATGTATACACAGCGTTTAAAAATATATTTTCTTTATTATTTTCCACACCTCTCCCATAATTGGAGTAAAATAATGAACAACAACACTTAGGCTTCTACTTCCTGCTTATACATACTATATACTTTTTTACATTAGTTATCTTTGGTTTGTTATTGGTCCCACCCTTCAGCTCCATTCAACCCCTCCCATCTGTCTCGTAACACCATCCAGTCCCACCCTTCAGCTCCATTCAACCCCTCCCATCTGTCTCGTAACACCATCCAGTCCCACCCTTCAGCTCCATTCAACCCCTCCCATCTGTCTCGTAACACCATCCAGTCCCACCCTTCAGCTCCATTCAACCCCTCCCATCTGTCTCGTAACACCATCCAGTCCCACCCTTCAGCTCCGTTCAACCCCTCCCATCTGTCTCGTAACACCATCCAGTCCCACCCTTCAGCTCCATTCAACCCCTCCCATCTGTCTCGTAACACCATCCAGTCCCACCCTTCAGCTCCATTCAACCCCTCCCATCTGTCTCGTAACACCATCTAGTCCCACCCTTCAGCTCCATTCAACCCCTCCCATCTGTCTCGTAACACCGTCCAGTCCCACCCTTCAGCTCCATTCAACCCCTCCCATCTGTCTCGTAACACCATCCAGTCCCACCCTTCAGCTCCATTCAACCCCTCCCATCTGTCTCGTAACACCATCCAGTCCCACCCTTCAGCTCCATTCAACCCCTCCCATCTGTCTCGTAACACCGTCCAGTCCCACCCTTCAGCTCCATTCAACCCCTCCCATCTGTCTCGTAACACCATCCAGTCCCACCCTTCAGCTCCATTCAACCCCTCCCATCTGTCTCGTAACACCATCCAGTCCCACTCTTCAGCTCCATTCAACCCCTCCCATCTGTCTCGTAACACCGTCCAGTCCCACCCTTCAGCTCCATTCAACCCCTCCCATCTGTCTCGTAACACCATCCAGTCCCACCCTTCAGCTCCATTCAACCCCTCCCATCTGTCTCGTAACACCATCCAGTCCCACCCTTCAGCTCCATTCAACCCCTCCCATCTGTCTCGTAACACCATCCAGTCCCACCCTTCAGCTCCATTCAACCCCTCCCATCTGTCTCGTAACACCGTCCAGTCCCACCCTTCAGCTCCATTCAACCCCTCCCATCTGTCTCGTAACACCGTCCAGTCCCACCCTTCAGCTCCATTCAACCCCTCCCATCTGTCTCGTAACACCATCCAGTCCCACCCTTCAGCTCCATTCAACCCCTCCCATCTGTCTCGTAACACCGTCCATATTGGATTTCTATTTGCCATATATTTTTCAACTGTGCTGTGATGTTTCACAAAATTTCTGAACCTTTCTATTCTCATAGTTTTTACAGATACCATTTTTTTTTTTTTGCTAAAAGTATTATTGATTGATTATGACTTTTCAAATCACCCAGTAGCACTATCTGCAGAGTTAGCTCCAGGTAAATGTTGCAATTCTTCAGCCACGTGTTTATTAATTTGCTGCATGTGAAGTCATAGGTTTACATCTTTCTGGTGAGAACCTGCACAACTTTTCATGGCTGGGAAATGGGTCTAAATTATGACGGTGTTATGAGGTGTTGTTCACATCTGTTACTAAAAGAACAAGGGTTCAGGATCCCAGAGGAAGTCCTGTGGTCCTGTGGCCCTGTTAAATACCCAGCCATTTTCACACACATACTGCTCATAAGCTTGATTCTGGAACCATTTGATTCTGGAACCATTTTGATTCTGGAACCATTTTGATTCTGGAACCATTTTGATTCTGGAATCATTTTGATTCTGGAACCATTTTGATTCTGGAACCATTTTGATTCTGGAACCATTTTGATTCTGGAACCATTTTGATTGCTTGGTCATGAAAGTAGTTAACAAATGTGAATGATTCACACGGGTATCTACACTGAACAGAAATATAAATGCAACATGTAAAGTGTTGGTCCCATGTTTTCATGAGCTGAAATAAAAGATCCCAGAAATGTTCCATACGCACAAAAAGCTTATTTCTCTCAATTTGTGTGCACAAATTTGCCATGATAACCCTGACAGGTGTGGCATATCAAGAAGCTGATTAAACAGCATGATTATTACACGTTTGCACCTTGTGCTGAGGACAATAAAAAGTAACTCTAAAATGTGTAGTTTTGTCACACAACACAATTCCACAGATGTCTCAAGTTTTGAGGGAGTGTACAATTGGCATGTTGACTGCAGGAATGTCCACCAGAGCTGTTGCCAGATAATTGAATGTTCATTTCTCTACTTAGCATCCAATGTCGTTTTAGAGAAATTGTCAGTAAGTCCATCCGGCTTCACAACCACAGATCACATCTAACCATGCCAGCCCAGGACCTCCACATCCGGCTTCACAACCACAGATCCCATCTAACCACGCCAGCCCAGGACCTCCACATCCGGCTTCACAACCACAGATCCCATCTAACCATGCCAGGCCAGGACCTCCACATCAGGCTTCACAACCACAGATCCCATCTAACCATGCCAGGCCAGGACCTCCACATCCGGCTTCACAACCACAGATCCCATCTAACCATGCCAGGCCAGGACCTCCACATCCGGCTTCACAACCACAGATCACATCTAACCATGCCAGGCCAGGACCTCCACATCCGGCTTCACAACCACAGATCACATCTAACCATGCCAGGCCAGGACCTCCACATCCGGCTTCACAACCACAGATCACATCTAACCATGCCAGGCCAGGACCTCCACATCAGGCTTCACAACCACAGATCACATCTAACCATGCCAGCCCAGGACCTCCACATCCGGCTTCACAACCACAGATCACATCTAACCATGCCAGGCCAGGACCTCCACATCCGGCTTCACAACCACAGATCACATCTAACCATGCCAGCCCAGGACCTTCACATCCGGCTTCTTCACCTGCAGGAACGTCTGAGACAATCCACCCGGAAAGCTGATGAAACTGTTGATTTGCACAACAGAAGAATTTCTACACAAACTGTCAGAAACCGTCTCAGGGAAGCTCATATGCGTGCTCGTCGTCCTCATCAGGGTCTTGACCTGATTGCAGTTTGGCGTCGTAACTGACTTCAGTGGGAAAATGCTCACCTCCGATGGCCACTGGCACGCTGGAGAAGTGTGATCTTCACGGATAAATCCTGGTTTTAACTGTACCGGACACATGGCAGACAGCGTGTATGACGTTGTGTAGGCGAGCGGTTTGCTGATGTCAACGTTGTGAACAGAGCGCTCCATGGTGGAGGTGGGGTTATGGTGTGGGCAGGCATAAGCTACAGACAACGAATAATATTACATTTTATCAATGGCAATTTGAACGCACAGAGATATCGTGATGAGATCCTGAAGCCCCATCGACATGCCATTCATCCACCACCATCACCTCATGTTTCAGCGTGATAATGCACGGCCCCATGTCGCAATGGTCCGTACACAATTCCTGGAAGCTGAAAATGTCCCAGTTCTTCCATGGTCTGCATTCTCACCAGACATGTTACCCATTGAGCATGTTTGGGATGCTCTGGATCGACGCATACGACAGCGTGTCCCAGTTCCCACCAATGTCCAGCAACAACCTGATCAACTCTATGTGAGGGAGATGTGTAGCGCTGAATGAGGCAAATGGTCACCTCAGATACTGACTGGTTTTCTGATCCACACCACTTACCCTTATCTTTTGAAGGTATCTGTGTATTCCCTGTCGTGAAATCTATAGATTAGGGCCTCATGAATCTATTTAAATTGACAGATTTCCTTATATGAACTGTAACTCAGTAAAATCTTTGAAGTTGTTTCCTGTTTCGTTGACATTTTTTGTTTCGTGTAATAAGGCCACTACATCTGGTGGAATTCCTCAGGGATCCATTCATGTTGATTTGTTCTCATGCTAAATGGGCAGCATCATGCTAACCAGTAACACGGTAACCCTTCTGTCCTCTGTTAGCCACCATCAACATGAACAACATGAACGATGGCTGGTACGGCGCTCTGAAGGAGACCGTCCAGCAGCAACAGAACCAGTTGGTCTGGGTGTCAGAGGGCAAGGTGAGAGAAACACTCAACTGTAGTTTCAAAGTTTAAAAAAAAAAAAAAAAAACTAAAAACTAAAAGTCACTCATAAATATGATCTTTCCAAAAGCATTGAGCTTTGTTTTTGTTTGAATAACATCTAATCATTTCTGACTCACCTGCTGAAGCAACCCTAAAAATAAAAAACCCTAAAAATAAAAAACCCTAAAAAAAAAAACATGCGTATTTCTTCCCATCCACCACTCCTTCCTCTTCCTCCTCTTCCTCTCCCCAGGCGGACGGCGCTCCGGACGATGACCTCGACATCCATGATGACCGTCTGTCATATCTGTCAGCCCCGGGCAGTGAGTACTCCATGTACAGCACGGACAGCCGCCACACCTCTGACTATGAGGACACGGACACAGAGGGCGGGGCCTACACTGACCAGGAACTAGACGAGACGCTCAATGACGAGGTCGGTCAGATTATTATTTTTTTTTAATATTAGATTATTTTATTTCTGAAATAGATATTTGATTCATGTTCGCAGTCAAAAAGGCTGAATTATGCAGAATACAGTTACATTAAGACACATGCTCGTCAAACATCTCATGTCATGTTGAAACAGGAAACGGCCTTTCCCAAACTGTTGCCACAAAACACAGAATCATCTAGAATGTTATTGTATGCTGTAGCGTTAAGATTTCCCTTTACTGGAACTTAAGGGGCCTAGCCCCAACCATGAAAAACAGCCCCAGACCATTATTTCTCCTCCACCAAACTTTACAGTTGACACTATGCATTCGGGCAGGTAGCGTTCTCCTGGCATCCGCCAAACCCAGTCTGTCGGACTGCCAGATGGTGAAGCGTGATTCATCACTCCAGAGAATGCGTTTCCACTGCTCCAGAGTCCAATAGTGACGAGCTTTACACCCCTCGATCCGACGCTTGGCATTGCGCATGGCGATCTTAGGCTTGTGTGCGGCTGCTCGGCCATGGAAACCCATTTCATGAAGTTACCGATGAACAGTTATTGTGCTGACGTTGCTTCCGTAGGGAGTGTTGAAACCGAGGACAGATCATTTTTATGAGCTATGCGCTTCAGCGCTCGACTGTCCCATTCTGTGAGCTTGTGTGGTCTACCACTTCGCGGATGAGTTGTTGTTGCTCCTAGACGTTTCCAGTTCACAATAACAGCACTTACAGTTGACCGGGGCAGCGCTACCAGGTCTGATAATTTGACGAACTTGTTGGAAAGGTGGCATCCTATGACGGTGTAAGGCACGGAGCTCTTCAGTAAGGACATTTCACTGCCAATGTTTGTCTATGGAGATTGCATGGCTGTGTTAGCTTAATCCACTCATTTGAAGGGGTGTCCACATACTTTTGTATATATAGTGTACCTCATACAAGTTTTAAAAAGGTCTCAGTTTGTTGTAACTCCAGTCTCTAAATCCCATTAGGTTGGCCTGCCCACGGAGCCAGCCATCACCCGCTCCTCAGAGCCGGTCAGAGAGGACCCGCCCGTCATCCAGGACCCCTCGTCTGGTGGTTACTCTGGATACCAGCACGTTTCTGTGACGCCGTCCGACCCGGTCAACTGCATCGACCCGTCCGGTTTCAAGATGTCCGCCGCTCCTCAGCAGGTAGGAGAGGGAGGGAGGGAAAAAAGGAGGGAGGGAGGGAGGGAGTGAAGAAAAGAGGGAGGGAGGGAGGGAGGGAAAAAAAGAGAGAGGGAAGGGAGGGAGGGAAAAAAGAGAGAGGGAAGGGAGGGAGGGAAAAAAGAGAGAGGGAAGAAAAGAGGGAGGGAGGGAGGGAAGAAAGAAAATAGGGAGGGAGGGAGGGAGGGAGGGAGGGAGGGAGGGAGGGAGGGAGGGAAGAAAATAGGGAGGGAGGGAGGGAGTAAAGAAAAGAGGGAGGGAGGGAGGGAGGGAGGGAGGGAGGGAGGGAGGGAGGGAAAAAAGAGAGAGGGAAGAAAAGAGGGAGGGAGGGAGGGAAGAAAAGAGGGAGGGAGGGAAGAAAATAGGGAGGGAGGGAGGGAGGGAGGGAGGGAAAAAAGAGAGAGGGAAGAAAAGAGGGAGGGAGGGAGGGAAGAAAAGAGGGAGGGAGGGAAGAAAATAGGGAGGGAGGGAGGGAGGGAGGGAGGGAGGGAGGGAAAAAAGAGAGAGGGAGGGAGGGAAGAAAAGAGGGAGGGAGGGAAGAAAAGAGGGAGGGAGGGAGGGAGGGAGGGAAAAAAGAGAGAGGGAGGGAGGGAAGAAAAGAGGGAGGGAGGGAAGAAAAGAGGGAGGGAGGGAGGGAGGGAAGGAGGGAGGGAGGGAAGAAAATAGGGAGGGAGGGAGAGAGGGAAGAAAAGAGGGAGGGAGGGAAGAAAAGAGGGAGGGAGGGAGGGAAGAGAGCAGATATAGCAGTAGATGCCTCTGTGGGTAAAACGGGCAGAAATGACATGTGATTTGTTCTTCAGAGTGATGTTTGTGCCGCTTGTAAACAATACAAATGTGTTTGTTCCTTCACTAACCCTTTATATGCTTTAGTATACACGAGGAATGTGTGTTGTAAAGCCATCTGTTGTCACCACGCTGTTGCAAATACGCTGTATACCGGTTTCTGGCAGGTGTCAAAATGATTCCAGGAGGAGGAACATAGAGAGAAGGTTACTACGGAGACGGAGAGAGAAACTGCTGTAGTTTGTGGAGTGTTTCTGTGTTCTTCCTCTTGGCAGCCTGTTGCAATAAAATGTCTCTTAACGATACTTCACAGCAAGATGATGCTGCTCTGGCTATTCCTTCCTCTCTGCTGCCTGCGGCGGTGGCGCCCCCTGCTGTTGAGACTGAGTCACAGCAGCCTGTGTTGCAGCTAGAGGGTATGACCCCTGACCTGGAGGAGGAGACTCCGGTTGCAGCTCCTCAGGCTGCAGATACACTCCTTAGCAGCCCCAGTCCCGCCCCTACTGAGCTAGCCCCGCCCCCAACACCACCATCACTCGAACCCCAACACCTGTCTCAATCGCCGCTCGGCCCTGGTCCTGAACCCAAGGTACTCACCTACCTACCACCACCACCACCCCAGCACCTACCTGCTACCTCACTAGAACACCTGGGCACCTGGACCGGGCCTGGGCCAGTCACGCCCTTAACTGCCCCGCCCGGTTCTCTGCCCCGCCCGTCTGCCCCGCCCCCCCCAGCCTGCTGTTCTGTTTGAACTTGCCTGTCTTTTTCTTCGCACACGCTTCTTTCTCCTCTGACTGGCTCTCTGTCTGCATGCCCCACCCACGCTGTGTGACCACTGACCTTTGACCAGTCAGAAAGCAAGAATCTAGCCAATCGGCGTGTTTGAGGGGAGGAGTTTGGAGCAAGGCGACAATGGAGACGCAGAATTGCCTATTTTGTCGCTTAGTTATCAGTGATTGTGCAGAATATAGTCAATCTCAAACACACACCATGTGTGACTAAGTCAGTACACATGCACCAATCACAGTGGGCTGGTAGTCGTGGGTGGGTGGGGGGGGGGGCTGTCCGGTCGTCTGTGGGAAAATCTGAAACTGCACCCCATTCCCTATTTAGTATGCTACTTTTGGCCAGAGCCGCCCAGGTTCTGGACAAAAGTAGTGCATTGTATAGGGAATAGGATGCGTTACATTTGGGAGTCTAACGATGTGACCAGGATAAGAAGAACCAGCAGTACCGGTTACTGTCGTCTCCTCTTCTTCCTTCTGCATGTTTTGGGTTCCTTTCTGCTTCTCTACTTATTTAACTTCTCTGACTGACTGACTCTTAGTCAAATATACCTGCAGAGGCACATGTAGGTGTACTGTATGTTGTAATGCTAGTGTGTAGTAGACTGTCGTTGCATAAGATGCTAAAACTGAATGTTGGTTGCATGATAAACTATGCTAACCTGCAGACAGTATTCTTGGTATTTACTAGTCTCTGTCAAAAAAAAGCAGTTGACTCTCCCTATGGAAAAAAAAAAACAACCTAAAACTTGTATTTTAAAACTGCATAAATGTACTTCTTCCGTTGTAGTATTGACTCGTGTAGAAGTTTTAACAGCTTCTTCCATAGGAAGTAACTGTCTGTTACGAGATGTGCTGTCTAAAGGCTACATATCACCTGTTTTTGAAATGAAGCCGTTCAGAAGAAGAAGGGGAAAAAAACGCTATTGACAACATAATCGGAAAACGTGATTTGGTGATCAGGAGGGATTTGGACATTTTTGAGTCATTTCTCGAAAGGCTTCTTGTCAAATATACATTCAGTTCTGATTAGGAATAATTGATAAGAGAATTGCTTGTGTACTTGCACTTTGACTTGATGTTTGTGTCATGTATTGTTATTAGTTACTATTGATCTGTGCTCAGTCCTTATCGTCAGGTTTCAGGTGAACCTCTCTTTAATAATTCATTCCTCTCTGACTCGATTTTTGGGGGGATTTATTTTGTAGTTTCTGTCATTTCCTCTACTTTTATTTTTGTAATTAAAAAAAAAAAAAAAAATTATTTGTTCAAAACTGTTTGAAAATTATAGTTCTCCAATCAGGTTTACACGTTTTCAACTTAATTTGCCATCTATAATTAATTGATACATCAGAAATCTTATTCACCCAAGCTCTGACCAGGTAGTTTACTACTGTAGATAGTTCAGTAGGTACCAAGATCTGACCAGGTAGTTCACTACTATAGTTCAGTAGATACCAAGCTCTGACCAGGTAGTTCACTACTGTAGTTCAGTAGATACCAAGCTCTGACCAGGTAGTTTACTACTATAGTTCAGTAGGTACCAAGCTTTGACCAGGTAGTTCACTAATATAGTTCAGTAGATACCAAGCTCTGACCAGGTAGTTTACTACTATAGTTCAGTAGATACCAAGCTCTGACCAGGTAGTTCACTACTATAGTTCAGTAGATACCAAGCTCTGACCAGGTAGTTCACTACTGTAGTTCAGTAGATACCAAGCTCTGACCAGGTAGTTTACTACTATAGTTCAGTAGGTACCAAGCTCTGACCAGGTAGTTTACTACTATAGTTCAGTAGATACCAAGCTCTGACCAGGTAGTTCACTAATATAGTTCAGTAGATACCAAGCTCTGACCAGGTAGTTTACTACTATAGTTCAGTAGATACCAAGCTCTGACCAGGTAGTTTACTACTATAGTTCAGTAGATACCAAGCTCTGACCAGGTAGTTCACTACTGTAGTTCAGTAGATACCAAGCTCTGACCAGGTAGTTCACTACTATAGATAGTTCAGTAGATACCAAGCTCTGACCAGGTAGTTCACTACTGTAGATAGTTCAGTAGATACCAAGCTCTGACCAGGTAGTTTACTCCTAAAGATAGTTCAGTAGATACCAAGCTCTGACCAGGTAGTTCACTACTATAGTTCAGTAGATACCAAGCTCTGACCAGGTAGTTCACTACTGTAGTTCAGTAGATACCAAGCTCTGACCAGGTAGTTCACTACTATAGATAGTTCAGTAGATACCAAGCTCTGACCAGGTAGTTCACTACTATAGTTCAGTAGATACCAAGCTCTGACCAGGTAGTTTACTACTATAGTTCAGTAGATACCAAGCTCTGACCAGGTAGTTCACTACTATAGATAGTTTGGTAGATACCAAGCTCTGACCAGGTAGTTCACTACTATAGTTCAGTAGATACCAAGCTCTGACCAGGTAGTTCACTACTGTAGTTCAGTAGATACCAAGCTCTGACCAGGTAGTTTACTACTATAGTTCAGTAGATACCAAGCTCTGACCAGGTAGTTCACTACTATAGTTCAGTAGATACCAAGCTCTGACCAGGTAGTTTACTACTATAGTTCAGTAGATACCAAGCTCTGACCGGGTAGTTCACTACTATAGATAGTTTGGTAGATACCAAGCTCTGACCAGGTAGTTCACTACTATAGTTCAGTAGATACCAAGCTCTGACCAGGTAGTTCACTACTATAGTTCAGTAGATACCAAGCTCTGACCAGGTAGTTCACTACTGTAGTTCAGTAGATACCAAGCTCTGACCAGGTAGTTTACTCCTAAAGATAGTTCAGTAGGTACCAAGCTCTGACCAGGTAGTTCACTACTATAGTTCAGTAGATACCAAGCTCTGACCAGGTAGTTCACTACTATAGTTCAGTAGATACCAAGCTCTGACCAGGTAGTTTACTCCTAAAGATAGTTCAGTAGGTACCAAGCTCTGACCAGGTAGTTCACTACTATAGTTCAGTAGATACCAAGCTCTGACCAGGTAGTTCACTACTATAGTTCAGTAGATACCAAGCTCTGACCAGGTAGTTCACTACTATAGATAGTTTGGTAGATACCAAGCTCTGATGTCTGTCTTGGATGTCTCTCCCCTGCAGATGTACAAGAAGGATCTGTACAGTCTGGAGGAACCAGTGAGAGTGAACCACGGCGGCATGAAGTCGTCTCTGAGCTACACCCACCAGCCCTACCAGGACAAACAGCCATACCGCCAGTACGACCACTCGCCTTACGGCTACTGTAGTGACAGGGGGGGCTACGCCGAACCAAAGCCTCACCAGGGGAACTTTGACTCTCACCTGCACTACGACAACCGTGTGCCTCAAAACTACGATGATGGCCGGTGGCCCCCCTACGACCAGCAGACCTCTTCTCCCCAGCCCCCGGGGTACCAGCCTGGCCCGGTCCACCAGCAGGGCTACCCTCCCAGGGGGACCACCCCCTATGAGGACGGCCCCGTCAGGGACTACAGCCCCCCCCAGCCACGCTACGATGAGGCCCCGGCGGGGATGCAGGGCTACGACGGCAAGCCTCGTCACGGTAAACCTCCGGGGCCAATGCGGTATGATGAACCGTCTCTCCCGCCCTCGGCTGGCCCTTACGACGCCTGCTCTCCCTACGAGGCCGAGCCCCCCCACGGCTACTGCCTCAGCTCTCCCCGCTCCCCGGAACCCCCCAAGCAGTATTACGGAGACTCTGCTCCTGGCCGGAGACCCTCCTATAACCCGGTGCCTCCCAGTCGGGGCGGTGGCTACAACCGTGAACCTCTAATGACCTCTGACCCACCCCTTCCCCCTCACAAACCTGAGCCCTTGGCCTCTCCGGGAGAGATGGGGGTAAACGCGGGGTCCAAACCCCTCCCTCCACCGCCCCGGGGGGAGGAGGAAAAGGACGACCCAGCCATGAAGCCCCAGTCGGTGCTCAACAGGGTCAAGATGTTTGAGAATAAGAGGTCAGTGTCTGTGGACCGGGCCAAGGAGGCTGGCGACTCCACCGTGATGAGGGTACGTCTCTTATACCACGACACGGCCAAACACCTAGAACGCATGCTTGTAATGGATGTCTTGGGGGTCTCAGCCTGGGGTACTAGTAGCCCTGGTAGTTATAATGGATGTCTGGGGGGGTCTCAGCCTGGGGTACTAGTAGCCCTGGTAGTTATAATGGATGTCTGGGGGGGTCTCAGCCTGGGGTACTAGTAGCCCTGGTAGTTATAATGGATGCCTGGGTGGTCTCAGCCTGGGGTACTAGTAGCCCTGGTAGTTATAATGGATGTCTGGGGGGTCTCAGCCTGGGGTAGTAGTAGCCCTGGTAGTTATAATGGATGTCTGGGTGGTCTCAGCCTGGGATACTAGTAGCCCTGGTAGTTTTAATGGATGTCTGGGAGGTCTCAGCCTAGGGTACTAGTAGCCCTGGTAGTTATAATGGATGTCTGGGTGGTCTCAGCCTGGGGTACTAGTAGCCCTGGTAGTTATAATGGATGTCTGGGGGGGTCTCAGCCTGGGGTACTAGTAGCCCTGGTAGTTATAATGGATGTCTGGGTGGTCTCAGCCTGGGGTACTAGTAGCCCTGGTAGTTATAATGGATGTCTGGGGGTACTTGGCCTATATATAACCGGTGTGAAATTGCTAGCTAGTTAGCGGTGCAATCTGTGACGTCACTCACTCTGAGACATTGAAGTAGTTTCCCTTGCCCTGTCAGGGCCGCGGCTTTTGTGGAGCAATAGGTAACGAATCTTTGTGGGAGGCAATTGTTGATGTGTTCAGACGGTCCCTGGTTCAACTCCAGGTTGGGGGGCAAGGAGAGGAAGCAACACATCCAGAGGGGGAGGGGGGTGGTGTACTTGGAAAGAATATAAAGCAGGCAAATGGGGGTTCTTCTGACAGAGTAACATGTGATTGGGGCAACAAACCACTGATGAATGTGATACCAGGATAACATGTGAGGTTGTGTAGTTGGTTCCCCACTATAAGGCCAAGCTGTCAAGTCAAAATGGGATATATAGTACAAATGAATGAAAACAAAACATTTTTGTTTATTGATCTTAATTGAATGTTGGCTGACGGGGCATGAATTTAGCACTGCGATTACAGTTTGAAGAAGATACATTGTAGAACCGAGCGGTGCTTCTGACTACAACTTGACCTGATAGTGGACGACCTGGGGTAGTCAGTCGTACGTTATTCTGTTTCAACCTCCCTGTGGTCTGTCTGGTGTTCCAGCCTGCGGACCTGCCCAGACCTATGACTGCACCTGGTCCTGTCCCCAAAGCCAACTCCCTCAGCAACCTGGAGCAGGAGAAACCTACGTACAGGTGTGTGTATATACACACACACAGCACAGCACTCTGCTCTGGTGCTCATAACACCAGGGTTATGGGTTCAACCCCCAGAAATGATCACATACTATCCTGGAAGTCATGTTGGATCAGACTTGTGGTATATACGAGAGGCAGTGGTGAGAAAATCCACCTAGTCCGTTTATCACTGTCAACCCCAGAGCTCCACCTTGTGGACATGCTAGACAGTGCAGCTACCAGGATGCATCAGGAAAACAGAATGCTGAACATGGTGCTGTAATGTGAAGACCATCTTTCTCTCTCCTGTATTGATCGGTACAGTGACCTGTCTCTCTCCTGTATTGATCGGTACAGTAACCTGTCTCTCTCTCCTGTATTGATCGGTACAGTGACCTGTCTCTCTCTCCTGTATTGATCGGTACAGTGACCTGTCTCTCTCCTGTATTGATCGGTACAGTGACCTGTCTCTCTCCTGTATTGATCGGTACAGTGACCTGTGTCTCTCTCCTGTATTGATCGGTACAGTGACCTGTGTCTCTCTCCTGTATTGATCGGTACAGTGACCTGTCTCTCTCTCCTGTATTGATTGGTACAGTGACCTGTCTGTCTATCCTGTATTGATCGGTACAGTGACCTGTCTGTCTTTCCTGTATTGATCGGTACAGTGACCTGTCTGTCTCTCCTGTATTGATCGGTACAGTGACCTGTCTGTCTCTCCTGTATTGATCGGTACAGTGACCTGTCTCTCTCTTCCTCTTGTGTTTATCCATGTTTGTACTCTTGCTATTACTGTGTGGATCTGTGCTGTCTGTCTCTGTCTGTCTGTCTGTATGCCCCTCTGTCTCACTGTCTGTATGCCCCTCTGACTGTCTGTCCATCTGTCTCACTGTCTGTCGCTTGCTCTACTTTCTCCTGTGTGGATCTGTTGAGCTCTCTAACTGGTTATCCTGTCTCTACTCTGTGGAATGGATTTGTAAGTGTATCAGGGTTGGGGTCAATTCCATTTCAAGTTTTTATTTATTTATTGCAAATTGGAATTTGGTTTACTTTCTGAATTGACTGGAATTGAAATGTAATTGACCCCAACGTTTATCTGTGCTGCTCTCTGACTGTCCCTCGCTCCCTCCCCCTCAGAGCCCCCGAGCCCCAGAATGCCCCTGGGTCTAAGCCCCTGAATGACGTGGCCCACTCCTCCAACCATTACGATGCTGACGAGGATGAGGAGTATTACAGGAAGCAGCTGTCCTACTTTGACCGCCGCAGCTTCGACAGCAAGACCATGAACCCCACCCCCGGGATCAACCGCTTCCCACCACAGACCCAGCTAGCTTACCCTTACAACAGGTAAACTACCCATAACCCCTACAACAGGTACACTACACTACCCATAACCCTTACAACAGGTACACTACACTACCCATAACCCCTACAACAGGTAAACTACACTACCCATAACCCCTACAACAGGTACACTACACTACACATAACCCTTACAACAGGTACACTACCCATAACCCCTACAACAGGTAAACTACACTACCCATAACCCCTACCACAGGTACACTACACTACCCATAACCCTTACAACAGGTAAACTACCCATAACCCCTACAACAGGTAAACTACACTACCCATAACCCCTACAACAGGTAAACTACACTACCCATAACCCTTATAACAGGTACACTACCCATGACCCCTACAACAGGTAAACTACACTACCCATAACCCTTATAACAGGTACACTACACTACCCATAACCCCTACAACAGGTACACTACACTACCCATAACCCTTACAACAGGTACACTACCCATAACCCCTACAACAGGTACACTACACTTCCCATAACCCTTACAACAGGTACACTACCCATAACCCCTACAACAGGTAAACTGCACTACCCATAACCCCTACCACAGGTACACTACACTACCCATAACCCCTACAACAGGTACACTACACTACCCATAACCCCTACAAGAAGGTAAACTACCCATAACCCATACAACAGGTATACTGCACTACCCATAACCCCTACAACAGGTAAACTACACTACCCATAACCCCTACAACAGGTAAACTACACTACCCATAACCCCTACAACAGGTACACTACACTACCCATAACCCCTACAACGGGTACACTACCCTACCCATAACCCCTACAACAGGTACACTACACTACCCATAACCCCTACAACAGGTAAACTACACTACCCATAACCCCTACAACAGGTACACTACACTACCCATAACCCCATACAACAGGTACACTACACTACCCATACAACAGGTACACTACACTACCCATAACCCCTACCACAGGTAAACTACACTACCCATAAACCCTACAACACGACCCAGCCCCAAGGCACATGTGTACTGTAGATCTGAGAGGGGAAGTACAATCAATATGGCCAGAGATCAGGCTGACTGTCAGCATTTTGAGGGGATCATGTCCTGAGGCAGAACTGCTAATCTTCATCGCATAATGAGTTATTGGAGAATCAAGGTGACACTGATTAGTAGATTCAATGATTCTTCACAATTCCACTGCAATGATCTTAAACACCTTCTGTCGTATCTGTGTTTTAGGGCGGAGTCTGTGGAGAAGGTGAGTCCGGTAGAGAAGAGGTACGAGCCCCTCCCCCAGATCAGTCCTGTCTCCCAGTACGGACCCCCCAGCCCTGCCGTACCACCCAACAGCCTGCCCAAACTCACCACCAATGATGGTAACGAACCATGATAATGTCATGTAGCCTTTTTAATCCAGCAAAGTACTGACAATTCACTTGTGATTTTCTGGTGGCTACTAAAAGCATCTCTACCATGTAATAGTGTGATAGACTTGTGGCTGTATAGACGTGTAAAGGCTGAATCTAGGCTGCATCACGGTGGTCACATCCCTTCCCCTCTCTCTCTAGTGAACTCACATCCCACTCTCTCTAGTGAAATCACATCCCTTCCCCTCTCTCTCTAGCGAACTCACATCCCTTCCCCTCTCTCTCTAGTGAACTCACATCCCTTCCCCTCTCTCTCTAGTGAACTCACATCCCTCTCTCTCTAGTGAACTCACATCCCACTCTCTCTAGTGAACTCACATCCCTCCCCTCTCTCTCTAGTGAACTCACATCCCTTCCCCTCTCTCTCTAGTGAACTCACATCCCTCTCTCTCTAGTGAACTCACATCCCTCTCTCTCTAGTGAACTCACATCCCTTCCCCTCTCTCTCTAGTGAACTCACATCCCTTCCCCTCTCTAGTGAACTCACATCCCTCCCCTCTCTCTCTAGTGAACTCACATCCCTCCCCTCTCTCTCTAGTGAACTCACATCCCTTCCCCTCTCTCTCTAGTGAACTCACATCCCTTCCCCTCTCTCTCTAGTGAACTCACATCCCTCTCTCTCTAGTGAACTCACATCCTTCCCCTCTCTCTCTAGTGAACTCACATCCCTTCCCCTCTCTCTCTAGTGAACTCACATCCCTTCCCCTCTCTCTCTAGTGAACTCACATCCCTTCCCCTCTCTCTAGTGAACTCACATCCCTCTCTCTCTAGTGAACTCACATCCCTCTCTCTCTAGTGAACTCACATCCCTCTCTCTAGTGAACTCACATCCCTCTCTAGTGAACTCACATCCCTCGCTCTCTAGTGAACTCACATCCCTCTCTCTCTAGTGAACTCACATCCATTCCCCTCTCTCTCTAGTGAACTCACATTTCTTCCCTCTCTCTCGTGAACTCACATACCTCTCTCTCTAGTGAACTCACATACCTCTCTCTCTAGTGAACTCACATCCCTCTCTCTCTAGTGAACTCACATCCCTCTCTCTCGTGAACTCACATCCCTCTCTCTCTCGTGAACTCACATCCCTCTCTCTCTAGTGAACTCACATCCCTCTCTCTCTAGTGAACTCACATCCCTCTCTCTAGTGAACTCACATCCCTTCCCCTCTCTAGTGAACTCACATCCCTCCCCTCTCTCTCTAGTGAACTCACATCCCTCCCCTCTCTCTCTAGTGAACTCACTTCCCCTCTCTCTCTAGTGAACTCACATCCCTTCCCCTCTCTCTCTAGTGAACTCACATCCCTCTCTCTCTAGTGAACTCACATCCCTCCCCTCTCTCTCTAGTGAACTCACATCCCTTCCCCTCTCTCTCTAGTGAACTCACATCCCTTCCCCTCTCTCTCTAGTGAACTCACATCCCTTCCCCTCTCTCTAGTGAACTCACATCCCTCTCTCTCTAGTGAACTCACATCCCTCTCTCTCTAGTGAACTCACATCCCTCTCTAGTGAACTCACATCCCTCTCTCTAGTGAACTCACATCCCTCTCTCTCTAGTGAACTCACATCCCTCTCTCTCTAGTGAACTCACATCCCTCTCTCTCTAGTGAACTCACATCCCTCTCTCTCGTGAACTCACATACCTCTCTCTCTAGTGAACTCACATACCTCTCTCTCTAGTGAACTCACATCCCTCTCTCTCGTGAACTCACATCCCTCTCTCTCTCGTGAACTCACATCCCTCTCTCTCTCGTGAACTCACATCCCTCTCTCTCTAGTGAACTCACATCCCTCTCTCTCTAGTGAACTCACATCCCTCTCTCTAGTGAACTCACATCCCTTCCCCTCTCTCGTGAACTCACATCCCTCTTTCTCTAGTGAACTCACATTCCTTCCCCTCTCTCTCTAGTGAACTCACAGCCCGACAATCTCCTCAGCGCCTCTCCCAAACACGATCTCTCCGGCCTTCGCCCCTCTACCCTCCAGGATCTCCCCTCCCAGCCCTACCTGGCCCAGAGGTCCCCAGTGGGGGTCAACGGCACCGACGCACCCCCCAAAACCCCTGGAACCACCCCCACCCCACAAAGCTACAACCGATATGTCCCTAAGCCTTACACCTCCTCGGCCCGGCCCTTCGAGAGGAAGTTTGAGAGCCCCAAGTTCAACCACAACCTCCTCCCCAACGACCTCCTGATCAGTAGCAGCAACCCCAAACCCAGTGTGGTCAACAACAACAGCAGGACCAAGCCGCCGCTGTCTCCTCAGGCCCTGGACCACGACAGTGGACTGGACACGTTCACACGCACCATGGACAACAGGGGGCCCAAGTACCAGCAGCACAACAACTTAGTCAACAATGCTGTTCCCAAGGCCATACCTGTCAGGTAAGGATATGGAGGGGCTCAAACCCTGGTCAGGTGACTTAACGGTTATCCCAAGAGTTCCGAACCTCTTGACAAGGTGTTTGTTTGGCAAGGTTGTTCCAATATGGTCATTTAGCAGATACCTCGTTGTTATGCCTCTAGCCCCAGCCTCCCGCCACCTACAGTACTCATTAAATCACTGGAACATCCGCAACATCATACAGGCACTGGCCATATTTACTGATGTACTAAATCATGGTTCTGAGTTCTGACCTTGTTCTGACCTCTGTGACTGTTACTCTGCTTCTGTGGTGGAGGACTCCTTTAGCTCCGCCTACAGCTCTGCCTTTAGCTCCGCCTCTCTTCCCCATACATCAAAACACTCATTACCTGTCTTCCATACACCAAAACAATCAATGGTTATGTAGCAGGGTTATGTAGGGACCTGGTTATGTAGGGGCCTGGTTATGTAGGGACCTGGTTATGTAGGGACCTGGTTATGTAGCAGGGTTATGTAGGGACATGGTTATTTAGCAGGGTTATGTAGGGACCTGGTTATGTAGCAGAGTTATGTAGGGACCTGGTTATGTAGCAGGGTTATGTAGGGACCTGGTTATGTAGCAGGGTTATGTAGGGACCTGGTTATGTAGCAGAGTTATGTAGGGACCTGGTTATGTAGCAGAGTTATGTAGGGACCTGGTTATGTAGCAGGGTTATGTAGGGACCTGGTTATGTAGCAGAGTTATGTAGGGACCTGGTTATGTAGCAGGGTTATGTAGGGACCTGGTTATGTAGCAGGGTTATGTAGGGACCTGGTTATGTAGCAGAGTTATGTAGGGACCTGGTTATGTAGGGACCTGGTTATGTAGCAGAGTTATGTAGGGACCTGGTTATGTAGGGGCCTGGTTATGTAGCAGGGTTATGTAGGGACCTGGTTATGTAGCAGGGTTATGTAGGGACCTGGTTATGTAGCAGGGTTATGTAGGGACCTGGTTATGTAGCAGGGTTATGTAGGGACCTGCTTATGTAGAAGGGTTATGTAGGGACCTGGTTATGTAGCAGGGTTATGTAGGGACCTGGTTATTTAGCAGGGTTATGTAGGGACCTGGTTATGTAGCAGGGTTATGTAGGGACCTGGTTATGTAGAAGGGTTATGTAGGGACCTGGTTATGTAGCAGGGTTATGTAGGGACCTGGTTATTTAGCAGGGTTATGTAGGGACCTAGTTATGTAGCAGGGTTATGTAGGGACCTGGTTATGTAGGGACCTGGTTATTTAGCAGGGTTATGTAGGGACCTGGTTATGTATCAGGGTTATGTAGGGACCTGGTTATGTAGCAGGGTTATGTTGTGGCCTGGTTATGTAGCAGAGTTATGTAGGGACCTGGTTATGTAGGGGCCTGGTTATGTAGCAGGGTTATGTAGGGACCTGGTTATGTAGCAGGGTTATGTTGTGGCCTGGTTATGTAGCAGGGTTATGTTGTGGCCTGGTTATGTAGCAGGGTTATGTAGGGGCCTGGTTATGTAGCAGGGTTATATAGAGGCCTGGTTATGTAGCAGGTTTATGTAGGGACCTGGTTATGTAGCAGGGTTATGTAGGGACCTGGTTATGTAGCAGGGTTATGTTGTGGCCTGGTTATGTAGCAGGGTTATGTTGTGGCCTGGTTATGTAGCAGGGTTATGTAGAGGCCTGGTTATGTAGCAGGGTTATATAGAGGCCTGGTTATGTAGCAGGTTTATGTAGGGACCTGGTTATGTAGCAGGGTTATGTAGGGACCTGGTTATGTAGCAGGGTTATGTTGTGGCCTGGTTATGTAGCAGGGTTATGTAGGGGCCTGGTTATGTAGCAGGGTAATGTAGAGGCCTGGTTATGTAGCAGGGTTATATAGAGGCCTGGTTATGTAGGGACCTGGTTATGTAGCAGGTTTATGTAGGGGCCTGGTTATGTAGCAGGGTTATGTAGGGATCTGGTTATGTAGCAGGGTTATGTAAGGACCTGGTTATGTAGCAGGGTTATGTAGCAGGGTTATGTTGGGGCCTGGTTATGTAGCAGGGTTATGTAGCCTGCTGTTGGCATGACTCACTGTTCAGCCTCTACCTTCTCCCCCCTCTAGATCAGCCCCTCCCCCTTTCACATCTCTACCCCAGTGTTCTATAGATAATAACTAACTCTACCCCAGTGTTCTCTACAGTATAGATAGTAACTACCTCTCTCTACCCCAGTGTTCTATCCAGTATATAGATAGTAACTAACTCTCTCTACCCCAGTGTTCTATCCGGTATAGATAGTTACTATCTATACTGTAGAGAGTTAGTTACTAACTCTCTCTACCCCAGTGTTCTATCCAGTATAGATAGTAACTAACTATCTCTACCCCAGTGTTCTATCCAGTATAGATAGTAACTAACTCTCTCTACCCCAGTGTTCTATCCAGTATAGATAGTAACTAACTCTCTCTACCCCAGTGTTCTATCCAGTATAGATAGTAACTAACTCTCTCTACCCCAGTGTTCTATCCAGTATAGATAGTAACTAACTCTCTTTACCCCAGTGTTCTATCCAGTATAGATAGTAACTAACTCTCTACAGTATAGATAGTAACTAACTCTCTCTACCCCAGTGTTCTATACAGTATATATAGTAACTAACTCTCTCTACCCCAGTGTTCTATCCAGTATAGATAGTAACTAACAGTCACAACTCTCTACCCCAGTGTTCTGGAGGATGACGAGGAGGATGAAGGTCACACAGTGGTGGCCACGGCCCGGGGGATCTTCAACTGTAACGGCGGGGTGCTGAGCTCCATCGAGACGGGAGTCAGCATCATCATCCCCCAGGGAGCCATCCCCGACAGCATAGAACAGGAGATCTATTTCAAGGTCTGTCGGGACAACAGCATCCTGCCCCCCCTGGACAAGGAGAAAGGTATGTGTCTAGTGTTTTCTTAATCACTATGCCCCCTGGATAGTACATCTTACTCTTGTTGCTCTAGCAGAAGTGCTGCCAACTCAGGACCCTGGAGACAAGGGTCCGATCCTCTTGGTCCATCTCGATCTTCCATCCCTTTCAACTGTCTTCCCCCTTTTCTCAAGATCTGTCTATCTTAAATATGCAAAGGAGAGCAGAATTCCATACTCCTAAAGACAAAATAGAAAAATATATAATTCTTGCCTCTGTCTATTCCATCCAGGA
Source organism: Oncorhynchus mykiss (assembly GCF_013265735.2). NCBI lineage: Eukaryota > Metazoa > Chordata > Actinopteri > Salmoniformes > Salmonidae > Oncorhynchus > Oncorhynchus mykiss. Next base: position 6,789,009 of record NC_050570.1, read on the forward strand.
GAGACCCTGCTCAGCCCTCTGGTGATGTGTGGGCCTCACGGTCTTCAGTTCCTGAAGCCGGTGGAACTGCGTCTACCTCACTGTGCGTCTATGACCCCAGATGGTTGGTCTTTTGCTCTAAAATCCTCCGACTCCTCGTCGGGTACGCTGTCCTCTATCTGTCCTTTTGGGGGGTTGAGTCGGGGGGGTGGCCTGTGTGATTGGTTGGGGGTTGGGTCGGGGCTTCGGGTGGCCTGTGTGATTGGTTGGTGTTGTGATTGAGGAGGGGTCACCATAGAGTTGGATAAGAGTACATTTGATAAGGGGCGGGCTGTGATTCCAACTCTATGGGTGTTGCTGGGGAGCGAATTTCCAGTCAAGTAAATGGAAATTCTAAGTCAATAATTTAAAAAAAATGTTTTTAATGATTTCTCAATAAACCCGAGAATGAGAAGCTCTTTAATTCCAATATTTAAAAAAAACAATTGAAATGGATTTGACCCCAACCCTGCAAAAGAGAGATCTGGCTTGTTCATCGTCTTTATCACTCATCTACTGGTTTCCATTTTCTAGTCACAACATTGGATTTTGTAACAATCTGAACACTTGTATCACCTAATTAGTTATTTCCCACAGTAGTTACAATGTGAGGATTATGAAAACAGCCTTGTGTTGTTGTTGCACCTAACATACACTACCATTCAGAAGTTTGGGGTCACTTAGAAATGTCCTTGTTTTCCATGAAATGAGTTGCAAAATGAATCGGAAATATAGTCAAAACATTGACAAGGTTATAAATAATAATTGTGTCCTTCAAGGAATCCTCCATTTGCAGCAATTACAGCCTTGCAGACCTTTGGCATTCTAGTTGTCAATTTGTTGAGGTAATCTGAAGAGATTACAACGCATGCTTCCTGAAGCTCCTCCCACCAGTTGGATTGTCTTGATGGGTACTTCTTACATACCATACGGTCAAGCTCCTCCCACAAGTTGGATTGGCCTGATGGGCACTTCTTACATACCATACTGTCAAGCTCCTCCCACCAGTTGGATTGGCCTGATGGGCACTTCTTACGTGTCAAGCTGCTCCCACAACAGCTCAGTAGGGTTGAGATCTGGTGACTGTGCTGGCCACTCCATTATAGACAGAATACCAGCTGACTGCTTCTTTCCTAAATAGTTATTGCATAGTGTCGTGGAGAATCGTGTCAGAAATATAATACTCTAACAAGAACTTGTGAATTCAATATAGACTTTAATACAAAGTAGCAAAACTGAGCCCTTCCATGGAAGGACCCTATCCAAACATAACAAGGCCGAGCCCCTCCATGGAAGGACCCTATCACAAACACAACAGGGCCGAGCCCCTCCATAGAAGGACCCTATCCAAACATAACAGGGCCGAGCCCCTCCATAGAAGGACCCTATCCAAACATAACAGGGCCAAGCCCCTCCATGGAAGGACCCTATCCAAACATAACAGGGCCAAGCCCCTCCATGGAAGGACCCTATCCAAACATAACAGGGCCGAGCCCCTCCATAGAAGGACCCTATCCAAACATAACAGGGCCAAGCCCCTCCATGGAAGGACCCTATCCAAACATAACAGGGCCGAGCCCCTCCATGGAAGGACCCTATCCAAATATAACAGAGCCAAGCCCCTCCATGGAAGGACCCTATCTAAACGTAACAGAGCCAAGCCCCTCCATGGAAGGACCCTCTCACAAAGGTAACAGAGCTGAGCCCCTCCATGGAAGGACCCTAATCCAAACATAACAGGGCCAAGCCCCTCCATGGAAGGACCCTCTCACAAAGGTAACAGAGCTGAGCCCCTCCATGGAAGGACCCTATCCAAACATAACAGAGCCAAGCCCCTCCATGGAAGGACCCTATCCAAACATAACAGGGCCAAGCCCCTTCATGGAAGGACCCTCTCACAAAGGTAACAGAGCTGAGCCCCTCCATGGAAGGACCCCATCACAAACATAACAGAGCTGAGCCCCTCCATGGAAGGACCCCATCACAAACATAACAGAGCCAAGCCCCTCCATGGAAGGACCCCATCACAAACATAACAGAGCTGAGCCCCTCCATGGAAAGAGACTTAACTTCTCACATTACAGAGTCCTGCCTCTATAGGATTCTGTCTTTGCATAACGTATAGAGAGAGTCCCCTCCCTCTATATGAAAATAGCTTCCCTTGACCTTTCTCCATTATTTTTATTTTCATCTCAGAGCTTGCTTGTTCACGCCCACTAACGCTCATATCTGCTTTTGGTTAGGTTATAATGATGGTAGAACTCCTTTCACATTCTAAAAAGAATGCATGCTTATGTTTCACGTGTTAGTCATCAGTTATCTTGCTTCCATCCTGCTGACCAATAGTGCGTCCAGCTGTCATAAATGTACGTATGGCTTGTTCCCTTTCAGAAATAGAGTATAGCCTGGGTGTCATCTTCTCTTAATGTGTATGTCCTTGCTTCTTCAGCCTGGCAACTAGACCTATTTATATTTAATGCTTAGCTCTCCTTTAACGCTTAGCTTAGTTTGGAGCTGTGCTTTGGGTCATTGTCCTGTTGTAGGAGGAAATTGGCTCCAATTAAGCGCCGTCCACAGGGTATGGCATGGCGTTGGAAAATGGAGTGATAGCCTTCCTTCTTTAAGATCCATTTTACCCTGAACAAATCTCCCACTTTACCACCACCAAAGCACCCCCAGACCATCACATCGCCTCCACCATGCTTCACAGATGGCATCAAACACTCCTCCAGCATCTTTTCATTTTTTCTGCGTCTCACGAATGTCCTTCTTTGTGATCCAAACTCCTCAAACTTAGATTTCTCTGTCCATAACACTTCTTTCCAATCTTCCTCTGTCCAGTGTTATTTTGCCCATCTTAATCTTTTATTTTTATTGGCCAGTCTGAGATATGGCTTTTTCTTTGCAACTCTGCCTAGAGGGCCAGCATCCCGCAGTGGCCTCATCACTATTGACGTTGAGACTGGTATTTTGCACATACTACTTAATGAAGCTGCCAGTTGAGGACTTGTGAGGCGTCTTGTTTCTCAAACTAGACACTCGAATGTACTTGTCCTCTTGTTCAGTTTTGCACCGGGGCCTCCCACTCCTCTTTCCATTCTGGTTAGAGCCAGTTTGTGCTGTTCTGTGAAGGGAGTAGTACACAGCGTTGTAAGGGATCTTCAGTTTCTTGGCAATTTCTCGCATGGAATCGCCTTCATTTCTCAGAGCAAGAATAAACTGACAAGTTTCAGAAGAAAGTTATTTGTTTCTGGCCATTTCGAACCTACAAATCCTGATGCTCCAGATTCTCAACTAGTCTAAAGAAGGACAGTTTTATTGCTTCTTTGTTAATCAGCATAAGTTTTCAGCTGTGCTAATTGCAAAAGGGTTTTCTAATGATCAATTAGCCTTTTAAAAATGATAAACTTGGATTAGCTAACACAACGTGCCATTGGAACACAGGAGTGATGGTTGCTGATAATGGGCCTCTGTAGATATTCTATGATAAAAAAAATCTACCGTTTCCAGCTACAATAGTCATTTACAACATTAACCATGTCTACACTGTACTTCTGATTAATTTCATGTTATTATAATGGCAAAAAAAATTGCACTGCACGTACATTCCTCACACACAATATACATGATGAATTTTTTTTTGTGTCAGTTCTCGTCAGCGTATGCTGTTATTTACGGCCTTAAACAAATGGAAAGAACAGCACAATAAGACGGACAACCAACCAACCCGACCGACTGACCATTAACTGTGTTCCTGTTTCTCTAATTCCCTCAGGTGACTCCAAGACATGGCAGAACAAGTCTCTCCCAGGAGACCCCAACTACCTGGTGGGAGCCAACTGTGTGTCTGTGCTCATTGACCACTTCTGAACATAGAGGGAGACAGCTGGCCTGTTACTGAATGTGTTAGATCAGGGGGCAGCCACAGACTGAAACGTTGCCCTCCTCTCCTGCTGCTGTCCTCCTCCCAGGCAGCAGGGGGCAGCACTGCTTGACTTGATGAAGCACGAACTTGAATATTGAACATTGATGCATCGTTTACTGCGCCCCCCCCCCCAAAAAAAAACTCTGCAAGCCCATTGAAGTGGGAGGAGTCTCAACGCAGCATCCTATCCCAGTGCTGTGCCACCCCCCTTTTTTTGGTGCTTTAACTAAAGGCTTGCAAAAAATAAAAACTTTTAAAAACTAAAATATAATATATTTAAAAAATTGAGCTATTGTTGGAATGCATGAACAGACTGACTGAAGAATAATCTCATTTTGAAATTTTTTGCCTTTGTTTTTTAGCCAAGTCTGAGCAAATTGCAAGAAAAATAACATTTTGAAAAAAATTCTAGATAAGGAGAATTCTTGAAAAAAAAAATCATTTGAATAATTGCAACGAAAATTTTCCAATTTAATGTATGCACACAAACAGAAAAGTCAATATATGCAAAAAAAACTTTGTTTGTGAGGTTGTCTGTGGTCATGCGTTTCTCTCTTGAAGGACAGCTAAGGACTTGCAGATGAGCTCATCTCAACAAGGGTTGTGGAAGGAAGATTGGAGATGAAGTACTGTAGGCATCGTTTCTGAAGGTATAAGACTGAAGACAGGTAAAGTATTGGCATTGGATGCCCCCTGTTTGGTTGGTCAAATGGACTTTCTCTCTCCATGTTTAGAAGAAGTGAATCTTTTTTGTAGTTATGTTTTACCGTAGATAAATGTAACCGACTTGATTTGATGAACTCCTGCAGCGGTCTACATCTCTATGCATGTGCTATGACTCAGGTCCAGACGCCTGCTTACTACTAAGTTCAAACACATTACAAGTCCCATCGTACACTGCAAGCAGTGCTGCCTTATCTGCATAGTAACTTCTTATTTTTCAGTATAAAGACTTACTTAAAAACTGATTTTTAAGTTGTAGTGATTGATCAATTATGGAAGTAAAAAAATGAAAATAAAAAAGCATTTCTCTGCATTTTCAACCCATTATATCAGTGAACTTGGATTTAACATACAATAATATTTGAGGCTGATGAAGCAGTAATGCTTTCTTTTCCTGCTATGCATATTGGAAGTTTGAGAAAATACTACAAAACAAAAACATGTTTAAATTGTGGCTGTACATAATGCTAGCAAATGGCCTTGGTTCGCTGTAAATGAACTTTTCTACATTTGTTATTTTGTATAAAAGTTTTTTTTTTTGTTTTTTTTAAAATGTTTCTTAAAAAAGAAAAAAGAGCGAAAGTGATGATTTAATTGGTTGTGTTTGTATTCTGGTTATACATGCCTACCGTGAGCCTTGGAACTGACCTACAGTAAGCAGAGTAATAAAATCAAACTTTTCTACCATCATACATACATACACCCCCAACACAACACTACTACTTAAAAAGGAATTTCTAACAATCAGAAATAACTCTTTTTTTTTTTCCTTATTATTTACACACAAAAAAAAGAGAAAAAGTGCTTGGTTTAAATCATTTTAAAAGATTCTGTACTTGAGGGGACCTGCTTTAAGGAGCGGTCCCGTCCTCTATTTGTGATGCTGGAACCTTCATTCCATTGCAATGTATTTTTGTACTAATAGACTATTTATTATGGCACATCCGTATTATTTAATTTTGATATGATGATATAACGCACTAGTTGTTTTCTTTTTCCTGTGTGGCTGACATGATTTACGTTTAAATGTTTTGTTCTTTACAACACATTTCTAAGTATAACACTGTATTAATACATAAATAAAATAAAATCATTTTTAAAAGTAGTGCTTGGTTTGAGACTTCAGTCGTGAGAAGAGAGTACATTTATTGAGTAGGATGCTTATAATACACACTGATCTGATCTGTGGGTGTGTCTCGCTTAACAGATTTAGTGTGTCGTTTTTTTTTTTTCCAGCTTGCTAATCTGTGGATGCAAATGCACGTCTAGAGATCCATTTACAGTAATAAGATATTTCAAACATCGACAATTCATGGTACAATTCCTTTTCGGTCTCCAAGCCTTTTACTCGTGGCTTCAAGTGTCTCATATGGTGAATGAATGGTGTACAAAGGTGACAGGTTGTCTGTCTGGTGTCTTCTCACTGATCAATGATCTCACCAGGGTCCAAAAAGGGGATAAACTAAAATACTGAGCGAAAAAAAATAAACGCAACATGTAAAAAAAAACAACTGTTGGTCATGAGCTGAAATAAACAATTATTCCAGAAAATGTTTCATATGCGCTAAGAGTTTCTCTCAAATTTAGTGCGCAAATTTGTTTACATCCCTGTTAGTGAGCGTTTCGCCTTTTGCTAAAAAATAATCCAGCCACCTGACAGGTGTGGCATTTCAAGAAGCTGATTAAACATGATTATTACACAAATGCACCTTGTGCTGGGGACAATAAGGCCACTCTAAAATGTGCATTTTAGTCACACAACAATGCCAAAGGTCTCAAGTTTTGAAGGAGTGTGCAATTGGGATGATGACTGCAGGAATGTCCACCAGAGCATGTAATGTTAATTTCTCTACCATAAGCCGCCTCCAATGTCATTTTAGGGAATTTGGCAGTACGTCCAACCTGCCTCACAACCGCAGACCACCTGTACGGCATTGTGTGGGTGAGCGGTTTGCTGATGTCAACGTTGTGAACAGAGGGCCCCATGGTGGAGGTGGGGTTATGGTACGGACAGGCATAAGCTACAGACAACTGACACAATTTGCATTTTATCAATGCACAAAAATACCATGACGAAATCCTGAGGCCCATTGTGAGGTATCTGTATTCCCAGTCATGTGACATACATAGATTAGGACCTAATCAGTTTATTTCAATTGACTTATTTCCTCATATGAACTGTAATCAATGTTCCCTCGAAATAATTATCTGCCATTTCAGGTCTGCTGAGCGCAAATTTGAACATTGTGCAACTTCCAGCGTGCGTTTACTGTCAACACTGAGGCTGTAGCTGCTTTAAGTTTTACTGTCAACACTGAGGCTGTAGCCGCTTTAGGTTACAGTTTTAACAGTGGCAAAGTAGGCCTACCAGAGTGGCCTACCTTCAAAAACAATGGAGAAAATGCATCCCATAACATTTTAACATGGAAATAGCTGTTCTATCATTCAGCCTACAGAAGCAGACAATGTGTGGTGTTCAATGTAGACCCTACATTTCACGAGACTTCTGAAAAAACAATCAAGTCTTGACATGAACCTGTTTATCCACTTGTCCTTCAGACAAGCAGGTGACTGCAAATGTGTGTAAGAAATCACATAAAATAAAATGCATTATTTTTCCAATACAATTAGACAAATTATGATACTCTGCCTATTGGCTACTTAGCTTATTCAAGGTCAAAGGCACTGCATCTCAGTGCAAGAGGGGTCACTGCAGTCCCTGGTTTGATTCCAGGCTGCATCACATCCAGCCGTGATTGGGAGTCCAATAGGGCGGCGCACAATTGGCCCAGCGTCGTCCGGGTTTGGCCGAGGGGGTAGACCGTCATTGTAAATGAGAATTTGTTCTTAACTGAATTGCCTAAATAAAATGTAAAAATTAAAGCCTGTCTCAAAATACAACACTTCTATTTTAAGACAAAAAAAAGGGGGTATACACCTAACTTGCTTTTCAAAGATGTCTAGAAATGTACACGTTTTGTGCTCTTGTAGGAAGCAATCACTCCACTATTGCGGACTACAAATGATCTACAACTGGGCTAATAACTCACTAAGTGGCAAAGGATATGAACACGTGGCTTCATGCAGCTCTCTCCCTTCCATCTCCTAACAAGCTTATCTCAGGATCACAGCTGTGAACGGCACAGATCCATATATGGCAAGGGTGTTTGCATATAGGCCTACCGCAGCTCTGATTGGTTATGCCGCATCCGTCTGTGTAAAGTACAGGCTGAGTCTTGCGCAATAGAACCCTACAACAAAATCTCTTGCCTTTGTTTCGGTATGTGGCGTTGAAAGTGGCTAATTCGATCACAATTGCCACGGTAAAGGGAAACGTTGATTAGCGTTGACAGGGAAAACTCTAGAAAGTCTAGTACAATCTCGTGCTTCTCTCCATGAGCTGATATTTGTTCTGCGTCACGCACAGTTTAGAGGGAACATTAAATAACTCAGTAAAATCTCTGAAATTGTTGCATGTTGAATGAACGGACTTGTTGCAAAGGTGGCATCCTAAGACGGTGTCACGTTTAAAGTCACAGCTTTTCAGTAAAGCCATTCTACGTCTATGGAGATTGCATGGCTCTGTGCTCGATTTTATACACTTGTCAGCAACAGGTGTGACTGAAATGGCCAGACCACAAATTTCATGGGGTGTCCACATACTTTTGACCATGTGTATATATATGCCACTACTTTGGTCTAGCCTGAGTGCCAGTCGGTTTGTGTTATCATACCGACTCCAACGTCACTCATTGTCATGTAAAATTAGTTTTAAATTAAAAATTAAAAAACAAAGTTGATCTTGACAATGACTGCTTCGGAGTTGACGAGCACAAACTCCCGAATGGCGCAGTGGTCAGCACAAGAGGTGTCACTACAGTCCCTGGTTCAAATCCAGGCTGTATCACTTCTGGCCGTGATTGGGAATCCCATATGGCGACGCACAATTTGCCCAGTGTCGTCCAGGTTTGGCTGGGGTAGGCCGTCATTGTAAATAACAATTTGTTCTTAACCGACTTGCCTAATTAAATAAAAAAATTGTTTAATCTAGGACCAGATTCACTGTGGCCTGCCTTCAAACCAATCTCATATCCCACTACTTTATGGCTGTTGTAGTGACATACATGCACTGTATCAAAACACTAGTCTGCAACCTATTTTTTTTTATTTTACCTTTATTTAACTAGGCAAGTCAGTTAAGAACCAATTCTTATTTTCAATGACGGCCTAGGAACAGTGGGTTAACTGCCTGTTCAGGGGCAGAACGACAGATTTGTACCTTGTCAGCTCGGGGATTTGAACTTGCAACCTTCCGGTTACTAGTCCTCTAACCACTAGGCTACCCTGCCGCCCCTATTAAAGCACAGAACTACAGTATTGACGACACAGCACTTAGATTAAGGCCTCTATTCAATCTGGATCGCTGAAGAGTTACAGATTGTGCAATGTTCACTTAAAGGTAAATTCGAGATTGCGCCGATTTATGGAGCGTTTACCATGAATGCAGTCTCTGCTAACACAGTGTCATGACGTTGGCCTGGGGGTAGGTTTATGAGTCATAAATACCTCTTCCCCCCCTTTTTCCTCTCTCTACCCTACTGATGTTATATTTGCAAACACCTTGGTAAACATAGAGATTCTGGGAACATCAGTAGGTGGGGGGAAATGAACTATATTCTGGTAATCCAACCAATTGAACATATGCGGTGGTACTTAATGAATATGATGTCAGTTCGGTTGTCATCTGAGACATTCTCAACAGTGGAAAGTCTACACATCAGAGTTATTGGATTCACATGGAATTGTTGTTCAATTTAAATGTTTGAATATGAAATTATTCACGATGGGATGAAATGTGAGAATTGGGTTTTTATAAGGTTAGGGCTCTGCTCAATCAGTAGCCCGCCCCTGTGAAGGGACATGGGCTATAAAACTTTTCAAACACGCCTTCCCTTTTCCTATATATAGCCTGTTCCGAGGATGTGAGGACGACGGTCCGATGTCAGAATGGTTCAGATAATAACTACAGAACGAAGCCAACATCAGCGTGAGCTTTGGTTGCGAATGGTATGAACTTTGAACTCTTATTCACCACAGAAGTGATACCTCCTAGCCGTTGAGTTAGCAACATCAGCTGCAAACGCAGGTTAGGAAGGAACTTAGAGTATCCCGTCTACCACACAACGACGTTACTACAACGTTTTCAATTTACAGAGTTATTCTTCAAAGGACTAGGTTCGGCAACACGGCCTTCCATCTACCACCAACCTACCGAAGCGCAGCTCAAGAGTAAATGTTTATTGCATTTTCCATTTCCAAATGGGCGGTAATTTAGAATGCATAAGATACTGTATTTATGATAGCACAGCTTCGCCCTTTGTTCCTCAGTCTTCCCGCTCTTTCACTCAAACCAGACCCTTTTCTTTTGTGTAACAAGCTGTCATATCTTTTCCGCCCGCCAGGGACGTTTTCCTTTATGACGTCATTTCTAATCAAGTTATGATTAATTATGTGTATGTGTGATTAGTTGGGTTTAATTATTTATTTACTAAATACCTCATTTTGTATTGCTGATTCAACTTATTAGCCAGGGTTCGTGCCGATAACCAAGAATTTACAACTTTCAGATGAGACTGAATTAAGGTGACGATTAATATTGACTGCTATTGATGTAAAATATTACTAGGCTTTTAAGAGTTTATTCGGAAGATAACAGCTCTATAAATATTATATTGTGGTGCCCCGACTCTCTAGTTAATTACGGAGAAATTATTTTATAGAATAGCATGTCATATCACTTAATCCGGCATAGCCAAAAGACACGAGAACAGGAACATTGCCTTAAAATTTCAGTAACACTGAACTTCTGCGATATGGATTGAATAGTGCCCTAATATAATTCAACCGGTTTATAGTGCCCTAATATAATTAAACCAGTTTATAGTGCCCTAATATAATTAAACCAGTTTATAGTGCCCTAATATAATTAAACCGGTTTATAGTGCCCTAATATAATTAAACCGGTTTATAGTGCCCTAATATAATTAAACCAGTTTATAGTGCCCTAATATAATTAAACCGGTTTATAGTGCCCTAATATAATTAAACCAGTTTATAGTGTCCTAATATAATTAAACCGGTTTATAGCGCCCTAATATAATTAAACCGGTTTATAGTGTCGTCCACAATCTAGTATAGGAAGAAGACAAGGAAATTATTTGGGTTCATAGAAGTTTTATTAACTATTCAAAAAGTACAATCAATATACTATATCAAAATATCAAGTTTGTTTTCAAGCACCTTCAGATGCTAGTACCCTCTACAATATACTGTATAACTGTAAACAATATATCCTTTTAAACATGATCAGGTTTGTTACAAAAAATAATTCAAATCTATTCCCTGAGATTAGTAGACAAAGACAATGGGTTAGTCTACAGGATCATTATACCATATTATTCCCCCGTGTCATCTGTTAACAGCAGACCTTTTTGCTCCAAATACTATTGGAAATCATTTCAAATGCCGGGCGGGGTTTGCAGTTCTAGGATGATTCTATTGGTCCGTTAACCCAGGCAAGCACAATGCAAAGAGAAAACGTATATATGAAATAATCCAATAGTATTTGAAACCAGGTCTAAACATTAGACATTTAATAATTAATGCAGATTTTGTCCATTAATTAGCTACCGTGATTATTTTATAACTTAATTTCTCTGGTGTTTATGGAGGAGTATATCTCTTCGGTGAGCGGTACGTATGTTTTCTTAGCTGGATCTAGGAAGTACAGAGGATCTTGGACCACAGCTGGGTTGAAGCCCTCTTCCACCAACGTCACTTTCTTCATCTTAAATGTTCCCGTCATCTCGAAGGAGGTCTTAAGTGTTAGACATAAGAATACATTTAAGATTATTTTAAGAATATAAACTCAGCAAAAAAAAAAAACGGGACCTTTTTCAGGACCCTGTCTTTCAAAGATAATTAGTAAAAATCCAAATAACTTCACAGATCATTGTAAAGGGTGTAAACACTGTTTCCCATGCTTGCTCAATGAACCATAAACAATTAATGAACATGCACCTGTGGAACGGTCGTTAAGGCACAAACAGCTTACAGACGAGAGGCAATTAAGGTCACAGTTATGAAAACTTAGGACACTAAAGAGGCCTTTCTACTAACTCTGAAAAACACCAAAATAAAGATGCCCAAGATCCCTACTCATCTACGTGAACGTGCATTAGGCATGCTGCAAGGAGGCATGAGGACTACAGATGTGGCCAGGGCAATAAATTGTAATGTCTGTACTGTGAGACGCCTAAGACAGCGCTACAGGGGGACAGGACAGACAGCTGATCGTCCTCGCAGTGGCAGACCACGTGTAACAAAACCTGCACAGGATCGGTACATCCGAACATCACACCTGCGGGACAGGTACAGGATGGCAACAGCAACTGCCCAAGTTACACCAGGAATGCACAATCACTCCATCAGTGCTCAGACTGTCCGCCATAGGCTGAGCTGAGGGCTTGTAGGCCTGTTGTAAGGCAGGTTCTCACCAGACATCACTGGCAACAACGTTGCCTCTGGGCACCAACCCACCATCGCTGGATCAGACAGGACTGGCAAAAAGTGCTCTTTACTGACGAGTCGCTGTTTTGTCTCACCAGGGGTGATGGTCGGATTCACGTTTATCGTCGAAGAAATGGGAGTTACACAGAGGCCTGTACTCTGGAGCGGGATCGATTTGGAGGTGGAAGGTCCGTCATAGTCTGGGGCAGTGTGTCACAGCATCATCGGACTGAGCTTGTTGTCATTGCAAGCAATCTCAACACTGTATGTTACAGGGAAGACATCCTCCTCCCTCATGTGGTACCCTTCCTGCAGACTCATCCTGACATGACCCCCCAGCATGACAATGCCACCAGCCATACTGCTCATTCTGTCTGTGCCTGGATCTCAATCCCATTGAGCACGTCTGGGACCTATTGGATAGGGCTAGGGCCATTCCCCCCAGAAATATCTGGGAACATCTCACAGCAAGAGCTGGCAAATCTAGTACAGTCCATGAGGAGGAGATGCACTGCAGTACTAAATGCAGCTGGTGGCCACACCAGATACTGACTAACTTTTGATTTTGACCCCCCCCCCCCCCCCCCCACCCCCACCCTTTGTTCAGGGACACATTATTCCATGTCTGTGGAACTTGTTCAGTTTATGTCTGTTGTTGAATCTTGTTATGTTCATACACATATTTACACAAGTTTGCTGAAAATAAACGCAGATAGTGTGAGGACGTTTAAACACACACACAGAGTGTACAAACATTAAGTACATGTTCCTAATATTGAGTGTTTGAAGGTTCTCCCATCTCCACAGAGGAAGCTGGAGCTCTGGCAGAGGGAACATCGGGTTCCAGGTCACCTCCCTGACCAATGCCCTTCTCTCAGATTGCTCAGTTTGGCCGGGCAGCCAGCTCTAGGAAGTATTGATGGTTCCAAACTTATTACAAATACGTATCTCATTTCCACAAATATTCACACCCTTGAGTCAATGAATGTTAGAAGCATCTTTGGCAGAGGTGCTTCTAACAACTATTGACTCAAGTGTGAATATTTATGTAAATGGAGGTTTGGAACCACCAAGACTTTTCCTAGAGCTGGCCGCCCGGCCATTGGGGGAGGAGGGCCTTGGTCAGGGTGGTGTCCAATGCCCCAGAGTTCCTCTGTGGAGATGGGAGAACCTTTCAGTAGGACAAACATCTCTGCAGCACTCCAACAATCAGGTCTTTATGGTAGAGTCGCCAGATGGAAGCCACTCCTCAGTGAAAGGCACATGAAAGCCTGCTTTGCCAAAAGGTTTGCCAAAAGGTACAGTTGGAGTCATTAAAACTCGTTTTTAAAACACTCCACATATTTCTTGTTAACAAACTATAGTTTTGGCAAGTCGGTTAGGACATCTACTTTGTGCATGACACAAGTCATTTTTCCAACAATTGTTTACAGACAGATTTCACTTATAATTCACTGTATCACAATTCCAGTGGGTCAGAAGTTTACATACACTAAGTTGACTGTGCTTTTAAACAGCTTGGAAAATTCCAGAAAATGATGTCATGGCTTTAGAAGCTTCTGATAGGCTAATTGACATCATTTGAGTCAATTGAAGGTGTACCTGTGGATGTATTTCAAAGCCTACCTTCAAACTCAGTGCCTCTTTGCTTGACATCATGGGAAAATCATAAGAAATCAGCCAAGACCTCAGAAAATAAATTGTAGACCACAAGTCTGGTTCATCCTTGGGAGCAATTTCCAAGCGCCGGAAGGTACCACGTTCATCTGTACAAACAATATGGGACCACACAGCAGCCATACCGCTCAGGAAGGAGACGCGTTCTGTCTCCTAGAGATGAACGTACCTTGGTGTGAAAAGTGCAAATCAATCCCAGAACAACAGCAAAGGACCTTGTGAAAGATGCTGGAGGAAATGGGTACAAAAGTATCTATATCCACAGTAAAATGAGTCCTATATCCAATCAAATCAAATGTATTTATAAAGCCCTTCTTGCATCAGCTGATATCTCAAAGTGCTGTCCAGAAATCGACATAACCTGAAAGGCCGCTCATCAAGGAAGAAGCCACTGCCCCAAAACCGCCATTAAAAAAAAGCAAGACTACGGTTTGCAACTGCACATGGGGACAAAGATCGTACTTTTTGGAGAAATGTCCTCTGGTCTGATGAAACAAAAATAGAACTGTTTTGCCATAATGACCATCGTTATATTTGGAGGAAAAAGGGGGATGCTTGCAAGCTGAAGAACACCATCCCAACCGTGAAGCACAGGGGTGGCAGCATCATGTTGTGGGGTGCTTTGCTGCAGGAGGGACTGGTGCACTTCACAAAATAGATGGCATCATGAGGGAGGAGAATTATGTGGATATATTGAAGCAACATCAAGACATCAGTCAGAAAGTTTAAGCTTGGTCGCAAATAGGTCTTCCAAATGGACAATGACCCCAAGCATACTTCCAAAGTTGTGGCAAAATGGCTTAAGGACAACAAAGTCAAGGTATTGGAGTGGCCATCACAAAGCCCTGACCTCAATTCCATAGAAAAATTGTGGGCAGAACTGAAAAAGAGTATGCGAGCAAGAAGGCCTACAAACCTGACTCAGTTACACCAGCTCTGTCAGGAGGAATGGGCCAAAAGTTACCCAATTTATTGTGGGAAGCTTGTGGAAAGCTACCTGAAACGTTTGACCCAAATTAAACAATTTAAAGGCAATACTAATTGAGTGTATGTGAACTTCTGACCATCTGGGAATGCGATGAAAGAAATAAAAACTGAAATAAATCACTCTACTATTGTTCTGACATTTCACACTCCTAAATTAAAGTGGTGATCCTAACTGACCTAAGACAGGGAATATTTACTAGGATTAAAGGTCAGGAATTGTGAAAAACTGAGTTTAAATGTATTTGGCGAAAGGTTTATGTAAACTTCCGACTTAAAATGTACCTAAAGGACTCTCAGAGTATGAGAAACAAGATTCTCTGGTCTGATGAAACCGAGATTGAACTCTTTGGCCTGAATGCCGAGGAAACCTGGCACTATCCCTACAGTGAAGCATTGTGGTGGCAGCATCATGCTGTGGGGATGTTTTTCAGCATCAGGGACTGGGAGACTATTCAGGATCAAGGGAAAGATGAACGGAGGAAAGTACAGAGATCCTTGAAGAAGTCCTGAGCGCTCTGGAGCAGGTTCTCAGACTGGGGTGAAGTTTCACCTTCCAACAGGACAACGACCCTATACACACAGCCAAGACAACGCAGGAGTGGCTTCAGGACAAGTCTCTGAGCCAGAGCCCAGACTTGAACCTGATCGAACATCTCTGGAGAGACCTGAACATAGCTGTGCAGCGACGTTTCTCATCCAACCTGACAGAGCTTGAGAAGATCTGCAGAGAAGAATGGGAGAAACTCCCCAAATACAGGTGTGCCAAGCTTGTAGCGTCATACCCAA
Organism: Oncorhynchus mykiss; assembly: GCF_013265735.2. Taxonomy (NCBI): domain Eukaryota; kingdom Metazoa; phylum Chordata; class Actinopteri; order Salmoniformes; family Salmonidae; genus Oncorhynchus; species Oncorhynchus mykiss. The sequence continues at coordinate 6,804,694 of NC_050570.1, forward strand.
AAAGACACCAGGCTGTAATCGCTGCCAAAGGTGCTTCAACAAAGTACTGAGTAAAGGGTCTGAATACTTATGTAAATGGGATATTTCAGTTTTTTATGTTTAATAAATCTGCAAAACATTATTGATCAAAACCTGCTCCAGAGCACTCAGGACCTCATACTGGGGCGAACATTCTCTCAATTTCGAGTCTCATAGCCAACGGTCTGAATACTTAAATAAGGTATTGTTTTTTTTATTTTTTATACATTTGCAAAAATGTCTAAAACCTGCTTTGTCATAATGGGGCATTGTGTGTTGATTGATGATAAAAAAAATGTTTTATTTAATCCATTTTAGAATAAGGCTGTAACGTAACAAAATGTGGAAAAAGTGAAGGGGTCTGAATACTTTCCCGAATGCACTGTAAACAGTATACAAGTATATTTAAAGAGCTCAGTATACTTCAAGACAACAGATTTTTTTCAACTTGAACGACAGAGGTGTTAAAAGAGCATTTCAATAGTAAAATACCTTGACAGTTACACGGATTAAAATCATGATTAAAAAGAAATGTCGGGTAAAAGCTCACCTGTATTCTAATGAAACGCGGTCTTGCGTACGCAGGGAGGTAGCTGGCTACTTGGCTGAAGGTGCTAGCGCCGTCAAACTCTTTCCCTTCTTCCACCTTTACAGCAGCCATTCCAATCCTCCCCTCGTGACCTGGAGAGAGACAATACTCAGCCTACATTTTTTTTATTTATTTTTTTTACACCTTTATTTAACTAGGCAAGTCAGTTAAGAACAAATTCTTATTTTACAATGACGGCCTAACCCGGACGACGCTGGGCCAATTGTGCGCAGCCCTATGGTTCCTCCCAATCACGGCCGGTTGTGATACAGCCCCGGGATCGAACCATGGTCTGAAGTGACGCCTCTAGCACTGAGATGCAGCGCCTTAGACCGCTGCGCCGCTCGGAAGCCCACATACCAAATGCCACCCAATGTAGGGCACCCAGAGCCCTATAGGCCCTTGACAGAAGTAGTGCTCTCTACAGGGAATAGGGTGCATTTGGGACGCATATTCAGAGTCATGACAAGTCTATTGTATGTGTACGGATGTGAAGTCTGTTGTACGTGTAGTCTATTGTGTGTATGAATGAGTGGTCTATTGTATGTGTTGTATATTGTATGTGTAGTCTATTGTATGTGTATTGATGAGTAGTCTATTGTACGTGTAGTCTATTGTACGTGTAGTCTATTGTACGTGTAGTCTATTGTGCATGTATGGATGTGTAGTATCTTGCACGTGTATGGATGAGTAGTCTATTGTACGAGTGTACGGATGAGCAGCCTGTTGTACGAGTGTACGGATGAGCAGCCTGTTGTACGAGTGTACGGATGAGCAGCCTGTTGTACGAGTGTACGGATGAGCAGCCTGTTGTACGAATGTACGGATGAGCAGCCTGTTGTACGAGTGTACGGATGAGCAGCCTGTTGTACGAGTGTACGGATGAGCAGCCTGTTGTACGAGTGTACGGATGAGCAGCCTGTTGTACGAGTGTACGGATGAGCAGCCTGTTGTACGAGTGTACGGATGAGCAGCCTGTTGTACGAGTGTACGGATGAGCAGCCTGTTGTACGAGTGTACGGATGAGCAGCCTGTTGTACGAGTGTACGGATGAGCAGCCTGTTGTACGAGTGTACGGATGAGCAGCCTGTTGTACGAGTGTACGGATGAGCAGCCTGTTGTACGAGTGTACGGATGAGCAGTCGATTGTACGAGTGTACGGATGAGCAGCCTGTTGTACGAGTGTACGGATGAGCAGCCTGTTGTACGAGTGTACGGATGAGCAGCCTGTTGTACGAGTGTACGGATGAGCAGCCTGTTGTACGAGTGTACGGATGAGCAGCCTGTTGTACGAGTGTACGGATGAGCAGCCTGTTGTACGAGTGTACGGATGAGCAGCCTGTTGTACGAGTGTACGGATGAGCAGCCTGTTGTACGAGTGTACGGATGAGCAGCCTGTTGTACGAGTGTACGGATGAGCAGCCTGTTGTACGAGTGTACGGATGAGCAGCCTGTTGTACGAGTGTACGGATGAGCAGCCTGTTGTACGAGTGTACGGATGAGCAGCCTGTTGTACGAGTGTACGGATGAGCAGCCTGTTGTACGAGTGTACGGATGAGCAGCCTGTTGTACGAGTGTACGGATGAGCAGTCGATTGTACGAGTACGAATGAGCAGTTGATTTTATTTATTTTTGTAGTCTCCTACTAGCGAATAGCTAACTTATCTAAAGCCAAATCTACTGTTTAAATGAATACCTACCCAATAAACTAAAACGATTATAATTTAAAACGACTGTAAGCCCTATATTTGTTTGCCAGGATACACAATTTTTAAAATAACCTATAATACATGTTGTAAGTAACAACCTATAATATAACTAATAACCTATAGTACATGTTGTGAGTAATACCATATAGTACATGTTGTAACTAATACCATATAGTACATGTTGTAACTAATACCATATAGTACATGTTGTGAGTAATACCATATAGTACATGTTGTAACTAATACCATATAGTACATGTTGTGAGTAATACCATATAGTACATGTTGTAACTAATACCATATAGTACATGTTGTAACTAATACCATATAGTACATGTTGTGAGTAATACCATATAGTACATGTTGTGAGTAATACCATATAGTACATGTTGTGCGTAATACCATATAGTACATGTTGTGAGTAATACCATATAGTACATGTTGTGAGTAATACCATATAGTACATGTTGTGAGTAATACCATATAGTACATGTTGTAACTAATACCATATAGTACATGTTGTAACTAATACCATATAGTACATGTTGTAACTAATACCATATAGTACATGTTGTGAGTAATACCATATAGTACATGTTGTGAGTAATACCATATAGTACATGTTGTGAGTAATACCATATAGTACATGTTGTGAGTAATACCATATAGTACATGTTGTGAGTAATACCATATAGTACATGTTGTGAGTAATACCATATAGTACATGTTGTGAGTAATACCATATAGTACATGTTGTGAGTAATACCATATAGTACATGTTGTGCGTAATACCATATAGTACATGTTGTGAGTAATACCATATAGTACATGTTGTGAGTAATACCATGTAGTACATGTAAGTAATACCCTATAATACATGTTGTAACTAATAACCTATAGTACATGTAAGTAATACCCTATAATGCATGTTGTAACTAATAACCTATAGTACATGTAAGTAATACCCTATAATACATGTTGTAACTAATAACCTATAGTACATGTAAGTAATACCCTATAATACATGTTGTAAGTAATAACCCATTACACATATTGTAAGTAATGACCTGTAAATGTTGTATGTAATAATACATGTTGTAGGTAATAACCTACAATACATATCATAAGTGATAACCCATAATACATAATGTAATAACCCACAATAAATGTTGTAATAACCTATCATGTAGGTAATACCCTATAATAAATGGTGTAAGTAATAATCTATAATACATGTTGTAAGCAATAACCTATAATAATGTAAGTAATAACCTATAATAATGTAAGCAATAACCTATAATAATGTAAGCAATAACCTATAATAATGTAAGTAATAACCTATAATAATGTAAGTAATAACCTATAATAATGTAAGTAATAACCTATAATAATGTAAGTAATAATCTATAATACATGTTGTAAGTAATAGCCTATAATAATGTAAGTAATAACCTATAATAATGTAAGTAATACCCTATAATAATGTAAGCAATAACCTATAATGTAAGTAATAACCTAGAATAATGTAAGTAATACCCTATAATAATGTAAGCAATAACCTATAATGTAAGTAATACCCTATAATAATGTAAGTAATAGCCTATAATAATGTAAGTAATAACCTATAATAATGTAAGTAATACCCTATAATAATGTAAGTAATACCCTATAATAATGTAAGTAATAACCTATAATACATGCTGTCAGTAATAACCTATAATACATGCTGTAGGTAATACCCTATAATAATGTAAGTAATAACCTATAATAATGTAAGTAATAACATATAACAATGTAAGTAATAACCTATAATACATTATTACTTACAACATATAACCTATAACTTAGTAGCTAACAATCTAAATCTGACCATATAGATTAATATTTACCTTCAACTTTCACGCCATATACATTAGCCTCCTCGATGCAGTCCACCATTGTGAGGATATCTGCCACTTCGGTTGTAGCAACATTCTCGCCTTTCCACCTGAAATAACAAAAAACATTTCCATGTTGGTCAACCCCAAGAGATGTTTAGCAGCCCCAAGAGATGTTTAGCAGCCCCAAGAGATGTTTAGCAGCCCCAAGAGATGTTTGGCAGCCCCAAGAGATGTTTGGCAGCCCCAAGAGATGTTTGGCAGCCCCAAGAGATGTTTGGCAGCCCCAAGAGATGTTTGGCAGCCCCAAGAGATGTTTGGCAGCCCCAAGAGATGTTTAGCAGCCCCAAGAGATGTTGGGCAGCCCCAAGAGATGTTGGGCAGCCCCAAGAGATGTTGGGCAGCCCCAAGAGATGTTTGGCAGCCCCAAGAGATGTTTGGCAACCCCAAGATATGTTTGGCAACCCCAAGAGATGTTTGGCAGCCCCAAGAGATGTTTGGCAGCCCCAAGAGATGTTTGGCAGCCCCAAGAGATGTTTGGCAGCCCCAAGAGATGTTGGGCAGCCCCAAGAGATGTTTGGCAGCCCCAAGAGATGTGTAATTCGAACCCTGAGTGACATACTGTGTAGGGTTGGAAAATTCTGATACCTTTACCAAAATTCCCAGGTTTTCCAGATTATTTCCTTCAGATTTTCCAACTGGCATTTCTGGAAAACCTGGGAATTTTGTGAACCGTATTGCCTACCTGAAAGTGTCACCAACCCGATCCTGAAACTGAACAAAGTTTTGTTCATCGATCCTCAACAGGTCTCCAGTGTTGAAGTACAGGTCACCTTTCTGTAAAACGTCTCTCAGTCTCTTCTTCTCTGTCTGCTGGTCGTTACCAGCGTAACCAACGAAGGGAGATCTCCTGGTTATCTTTCCAACCAAAAGTCCAGCCTCACCTAAAAAAAAAATTTTAAAAAAGGAAGATGAGGATAATGATGCTGATGCTCCCAATATTTATTTTAAGAACTATGTATCAAGCGACTAAGGAGCACTGATCTGGGATCAGCCCCCCCGTAAATGTAAACGTACGCATTGTTATCTAAGAACTGACCATAAAGCAGCCCTATTGACTGATAAGAACCTGGGGCCGTGTGTGATTGCAAAGACGACATTGGGTCATACTTTAACCAATGTTGTTCTGTCAACAATATAAAACCGGACCCAATCCATGTCACACGGTGTCCAAAGCTAGACAGTTCACAGTTAGCGAGTAAATACAGAGGGTTGGTCAACTAGAAAATCTAAATTTAGTGAAGAAACTACGGCCCTGTACAGAAAGCAGTTGCAACATGATGCTGCTCCCAAATTCACCCGTCTCAACTTTGTACCGTCAACAATATGAAGCAATGACTTGGACCCAATCCATGTCACAGTCTGCCTTAAACTAAAGTAACTTTGATAGACATCAGATTACAAACAGAGTGTCCAAAGCTAGACAGTTCACAGATTTTATGTCAGTGGGGTAAAAGTCAACAGAAAATGTCTTTAAAAATGGTACCTTTCATTGCTTGGATACACAGACCCTTGGAGTTCCTAACAGGTTCCTCCTTCTCAATGTCAAATTTGATCAAAGTATAGGGGAACAGTCTCTGAAAGTGAAACACAATTACAAAAAAAAATATATATATATATATATATATATATATATATATATATATATATATATATATATATATATATAAAACAAAAATCTGTTGGGGCGGCACATCATTTACACATCAGGTAGTGATTTGAATCCATGTGTGATCTACGTGTGGTTATCCTGGTTTCATTGTGTTGAGGTCAGATCACTACCTACCCTGTGGAGAAAGTTGACTCGTCCAACCACTCCGATCTTGCTGGTGTAGTTGATGAAGCCGATGTTGCCCTCGGTGGCAGCGTACAGTTCCCTGACAGCTACGTCTCCAAAACGATTCAGAAACTCTCTCCAGATGTCTGAACGGACCCCGTTGCCGATGGCAATACGCACCTTATGATCCTTCTCGTTGTCTTTCTGAAAATAGAAACGGGACGGAGATGGATTTGTCTATTGAGTAGGATATCATTTCACACAGTCGGAGGTCAGAAAATAACAATTACAGGGTGGTGAAGTGTTTACAATATATTTTCTCCAATTAAAAGCAGTTAAATGTAACTTTGTTGGGTCATCTGACTTTTTTTTTAACAGACCGAAGGCAATAAGGTGGCTGTAACTTTAAAATAAAAACTATAGTCGTACACTATTATGCCGGAGTTACTACATATACTAAAAACGTGTAATTTAGCAGACACTCTTATTTTTTATTTTACCTTTATTTAACGAGGCAAGTCAGTTAAGAACAAATTATTTTGTACAATGACGGCCTACTCCGGCCGAACCCTAACTCGGACGACGCTGGGCCAATTGTCCGCCGCCCTGTGGGCCTCCATCACAGCCGGTTGTGATACAGCCTGGAATCGAACTAATGAGATGCAGTGCTTTAGACCGCTGTGCCACTCGGGAGCCCTACAGTAGTAGCTTTGATAGACATCGTATTATAAACACACACACACAGAGTGTCCAAAGCTAGACAGTTCACAGTTGGCAGGTACACTACCAGTCAAAAGTTTTAGAACTCCTCCTCATTCAAGGGTTTTTCTTTCTTTTACTATTTTATACATTGTAGAATAATAGTGAAGACATCAAAACCATGAAATAACACATATGGAATCATGTAGTAACCAAAAAAGTGTTAAACAAATCGAAATGTATTTTATATTTGAGATTCTTCAAATAGCCACCCTTTGCCTTGATGACAGCTTCGTACACGCTTGGCATTCTCTCAACCAGCTTCATCTGGAATGCTTTTCCAATAGTCTTGAAGGAGTTCCCACATATGCTGAAAAAATTTCAAATTTGGACTCCAGACCAAAGGACCAGTCTAATGTCCATTGCTCATGTTTCTTGGCCCAAGCAAGTCTCTTCTTCTTATTGGTGTCCTTTAGTAGTAGTTTATTTGCAGCAATTCGACCATGAAGGCCTGATTCACGCAGTCTCCTCTGAACAGTTGATGTTGAAATGTGTCTGTTACTTGAACTCTGAAGCAGTTATTTGGGCTGCAATTTCTGAGGCTGGTAACTTTAATGAACTTATCCTCTGCAGCAGAGGTAACTCTGGGTCTTCCTTTCCTGTAGCAGTTCTCATGAGAGCCAGTTTCATTATTGCGCTTGATGGTTTTTGCGACTGCACTTGAAGAAACTTTCAAAGTTATTGAAATGTTCCATATTGACTGATCTTCATGTCTTAAAGTAATGATGGACTGTCGTTTCTCTTTGCTTATTTGAGCTGTTCTTGCCATAATATGGACTTGGTATTTTGCCAAATAGGTCTATCTTCTGTATACCTTGTCACAACACAACTGATTGGCTCAAATGCATTAAGGAAATAAATTCCACAAATTAACTTTTGAGAAGGCACACCTGTTAATTGAAATGCATTCCAGGTGACAACCTTATGAAGCTGGTTGAGAGAATGCCAAGAGTGTGCAAAGCTGTCATCAAGTCAAAAGGTGGCTACTCTGAAGAATCTCAAATATAAAATATATTTTGATTTGTTTAACACTTTTTTGGTTACTACATGATTCCATATGTGTTATTTCATAGTTTCAATGTCTTCACTATCATTCTACAATGTAGAAAATAGTAGAAAAACCCTTGAATGAGTAGGTGTTCTAAAACCTTTGACCGGTAGAGTAAATCAATGGTCGGTCAACTAGAAAATCTAATTTAGTGAAGCAACTACGGCCCTGTACAGAAAGCAGTTGCAACATGATGCTGCTCCCGAATTCACCCCTTTCTCATTCTCACGTTGGGAAACATTTTCGTACTGGTCCCCAGTGGGGAATCGAACCCACAACCCTGGCATTGCAAGCGCCATACTCTACCAACTGAGCCACACAAGGATCGGTGTCCTAGACGAGGTGTCCTTTACCATGGGTGTGTTGCAGAGGTATCTCATGGTCTCTCCGATGTACTGCATCACCGTTACATGATGTTTCCTACAGTCCTCCCAGAACTGAGACGCTGAAAACTTTCTCCTCAGAACAACTGTTATGCCTGGTATAAAAGAGAGATGATGTAACAGATTGGGTATTTAATCATATATCCTGATTAACTTACACCATCTTGTTTAGGACATGTTTTAAAAGTAGACCAAAGTCCTCTTTTCACTGTGCAACACGAAACATGTCGAACTCCTATGTGGAATGTATGAGTGTGAAAACTACTAATGTGTCTAATGGCTTCGTTCATCATGCAATACACTCTGCTCTGATTGGCTTTGTTCATCATGCGATACACTCTGCTCTGATTGGCTTCTTCATCATGCAATACACTCTGCTCTGATTGGCTTCGTTCATCATGCAATACACTCTGCTCTGATTGGCTTCGTTCATCATGCGATACACTCTGCTCTGATTGGCTTCGTTCATCATGCAATACACTCTGCTCTGATTGGCTTCGTTCATCATGCAATACACTGCTCTGATTGGCTTCGTTCATCATGCAATACACTCTGCTCTGATATGTATAGAGTATGACTCAATTCTGTATGGTTTATTTGAATAGGGGGCAGATACAAACACATTGACACGTTAAATAAACAAATCTGACAACTCATTCCTAGCATTTCAAAATAAGAGTCATAACGTTACCCCTCTCGATGGCCCCAGCGAGTCCGATGAGGAAGCCTGCGCTGTGATAGAGAGGCAGGTTGATATAGAACACATCCTCGGACGTCACGCCTGAGAGGGCTTGGATAAAGGACGCAGTCCACACCCTCTCCTGGGTCACCAGAGCTGCTTTAGGTAGACCTACAGTCAGATAGGACAGTGGGTTATCTGACTGTAGGTCTACCTATTGTCTACAGATAACCCACTGTCCTATCTATAGACAATAGGTAGACCTACAGTCAGATAACCCACTGTCCTATCTATAGACAATAGGTAGACCTACAGCCAGATAGGACATTGGGTTATCTATAGACAATAGGTAGACCTACAGTCAGATAGGACAGTGGGTCATCTATAGACAATAGATAGACCTACAGTCAGATAGGACAGTGGGTTATCTATAGACAATAGGTAGACCTACAGGGCAGTCAGATAGGACAGTGGGTTATCTATAAACAGTGGGTTATCTATAGACAGTGGGTTATCTATGGACAGTGGGTTATCTATAGACAATAGACACAGTGGATTGAATGACATATTCATGACAAATCCTACCCCCAGGAAACAATTCAATAGGTATAAGCAACAACAACAACAAAAATTATTTCAGATTTACATGAAGTGCCTACATCCAAATTCATCCATTAGGGGACTAGGAGCCCTTTCCAGAAACCATCCACAGCTTCTTCCTGCCCTAGTCCCAGGGCTGGAAGGAGTGGTAGCAGTGGTTCCTGAGGTGTAGTGGAGGACTGAGGTGTAGAAGAGGACTGAGGTGTAGAGGAGGACTGAGGTTCTTACCAGTGGTTCCTGAGGTGTAGTGGAGGACTGAGGTGTAGAAGAGGACTGAGGTGTAGAGGAGGACTGAGGTTCTTACCAGTGGTTCCTGAAGTGTAGAGGAGGACTGAGGTTCTTACCAGTGGGTCCTGAGGTGTAGAAGTGGACTGAGGTGTAGAAGAGGACTGAGGTGTAGAGGAGGACTGAGGTGTAGAGGAGGACTGAGGTGTAGAGGAGGACTGAGGTGTAGAAGAGGACTGAGGTGTAGAAGAGGACTGAGGTGTAGAAGAGGACTGAGGTGTAGAAGAGGACTGAGGTGTAGAAGAGGACTGAGGTGTAGAAGAGGACTGAGGTGTAGAAGAGGACTGAGGTGTAGAGGAGGACTGAGGTGTAGAGGAGGACTGAGGTGTAGAGGAGGACTGAGGTGTAGTGGAGGACTGAGGTGTAGTGGAGGACTGTGGTTCTTACCAGTAGGTCCTGAGGTGTAGAGGAGGACTGAGGTTCTTACCAGCGGTCCCTGAGGTGTAGAGGAGGACTGAGGTTCTTACCAGTGGTCCCTGAGGTGTAGTGGAGGACTGGGGTTCTTACCAGTGGGTCCTGAGGTGTAGGAGGAGGACTGGGGTTCTTACCAGTGGTTCCTGAGGTGTAGTGGAGGACTGGGGTTCTTACCAGTGGGTCCTGAGGTGTAGTGGAGGACTGAGGTGTAGAGGAGGACTGAGGTTCTTACCAGTGGTTCCTGAGGTGTAGAGGAGGACTGAGGTTCTTACCAGTGGTTCCTGAGGTGTAGAGGAGGACTGAGGTTCTTACCAGTGGTTCCTGAGGTGTAGAGGAGGACTGAGGTTCTTACCAGTGGTTCCTGAGGTGTAGAGGAGGACTGAGGTTCTTACCAGTGGTTCCTGAGGTGTAGAGGAGGACTGAGGTTCTTACCAGTGGTTCCTGAGGTGTAGTGGAGGACCGGGGTGTAAAGGAGGACCATGGTTCTTACCAGTGGTTCCTGAGGTGTAGAGGAGGACTGAGGTTCTTACCAGTGGTTCCTGAGGTGTAGATGTAGAGCGCAGGGCTCTTGCTGGTGATGTTGGCCCTGAGGTCAGCTGACAGGGGAGTGTCTGAGGCCTGGGTGATATGTTCTGAGAGGGGGTTGATGCCTTCTACACTGCACTCCTCTGACAAGAGGTACACAGAGATACCCTGCTGTTTTAGTGTAGGGAGAACCTCCTCCACTGCCTCTTTCAGCTCTGTAGGATACAGGGAAGGAGAGAGGGAGAGAGACAGACAGGGAGAGACAGACAGAGGGAGACACACATGTAGAGAGAGACAGACAGGGAGAGACAGACAGAGGGATACACACGTAGAGAGAGACACACATGTAGAGACAGACAGGCAGGGAGAGACAGACAGAGGGAGACACACATGTAGAGAGAGACAGAGAGAGAGAGACAGGCAGGGAGAGACAGACAGAGGGAGACACATATGTAGAGAGAGATAGAGAGAGAGAGAGACAGGCAGGCGATGTTACTCTCGACTCCTTAGACCAGGTTCCCCACCTGGTGCCCTGGAGGTGATTTTATTTGGCCCCCCAAGTTTTCTGAGATGTTTTTTTTTTGGACATAAAATACTAAAAATACCAGCAAATCAGCTTCAAGTGATTTTAATTTTTGGAAATCTGTTGCAATATATTTCCTTTGATAATAGAGAGATAAATATGATCAGATGTAAGCAAGGTTTGAAATAATGTTTTAGTCAAATATATATTTGGGCTTCTTCCAGTCAACTTGCAGTCTACAAATTATTAGTAATTATGTTCAGGTCCTCCATTGAGAAATGCCTGGGGTTTCTACACTACATACCAGAACATTCTATGTCTTGCTGTCAGCCCCTCAGAAGATCAACCTTGAGCAACGTGCCAAATGAGGGCTTATGTTACATTCCTAGTAGAATACATTGCTTATAAAATACAGTATTAAACATTCCAATAGAATACATTCCTTATACATTCCTAATAGACTGGCCAAACCTAGGCATGCATAGCTCACCGCATGATCCTCAAACCAAAGACTGGCCAAACATGTGTTTCTAAAGGTGAATTCATTATTATGTCATTTTAAGTCATTCTTTAAAAAATAAAAAAAATTATACAGCCTAAATTTGAAATGTATAGGCATGTTGTTGTGCTGTTGAAATCCTGAGCGCTCCTGCCAGACTGTAGCGTGTCTCAAATGCTTCACAATTTATTTCTTAAAATAATAATAATAATAATAATAATAATAATAACAACAATAATAACAATGATAATAATTATAATAATAACGTAATAACAATGATAATAATTATAATAATAATAATATTATTAACAACAATAACGATAATATACTAATAACATCAACAATATAACCCAAATAATGTGTTTTCGTTCCTTCTTCCTAGGCTACCTGGCTTGCTTCTGACTGATTTAGAGTTAGTGAGCTGTTTAATAGCCTGTTGAAATGTTTAACATCAATTGATAGTGACAGAATCACACATTACTTCCCACGCAGTACATGTTTTGTGTCCTCCGCTATGGGTTGTAGCGCAGCCCTGTCATAGACACAAACCTAAGATATCAGAGTCACGTCTTTCCATTTTATAGCTAGTTTCTAGTCCTGGTTTTAACTTAACATACCAAGCCCTTCACTCACTGACACCGGGACATTTAAGGAGTACATGGTGACTGAAGGAATTGGCTGAAAAATATATGGATAGAGACTATAATTTTGTCTGTCAAACAAATAGGCCTCGGTCTTATTGCTTGAATATGAAGAAATTGGTTCCAACACAAAACTACTTGTTGTTAGTAGCTTAAAGTCAAATTAAGACTTTTCATCTTTAGGACTCCTAGATTTAGCCAACTTTCAGCACCCATGCGCTGTCCATCTCCTCCTCTACCGCTTCATAATACGGTCAATTATATCCGTGCTAATTCTATGTACATATTTCCAAATTAAATCCAATTACTTGGAATAATGTTGACTGCAAACTGGTTCATGTTAACATATTTAGCAAAGATGGGATGGGTCTACATTTTGTCATTTCGTTTCTGTAAGCCGTTTAACAAACTATAGCGGACAAACGTTGGAGTTGATTCCAATGCAATACATAAAATACACAACTTGAAACAACCACATATTTAGTCACGGAACACGTTCTGATTGGCCAGTGCGGGACCAAGCCACGACACAGGCACAACCCAGCCCTTTCACGCCACAGCCAGCACTGCTCCGGATAAAAATAAAAATAAAATGTATTTAACTAGGCAAGTCAGTTAAGAACAAATTCTTATTTACAATGACGCCTACCCCGGCCAAAACCGGGCGACGCTGGGCCAATTGTGCGCCGCCCTATGGGACTCCCAAAAACGTTCGGATGTGATACAGCCTGGAATCAAAACAGGGGCTGTAGTGACGCCTCTTGCACTGAGATGCAGTGCATTTAGACCACTGCGCCACTCGGGAGCCCCAGTGAAAAGATAAAAAAGCATTAGGCACACCCCCAAACCTATAGCCAGCGTTTAGATTTACCATTGTGCTAAGTGTGTTAATCAATTACAAATTACATGATTCTCCCCCTGCACGAAATGTTAAAATACTAAACCCTCCCAACTAACTGAAATTGAAAAATGACGACCCTCCCCCATTTTCCTCTGGGTAAAAAAAAATGTGTACATTTTGACCACTCCCTAACTAAAAGTCGGGCAAATAGTCTACACGCCAATTGCCTTTGAGAACGGGCAGAAAAGTTTACTTCAACATGTGGGAGGCAAAAAATACAATATCGGAGTTTAATTCAATAAGGGAAATGCTGAGAAATGGAGAGTTGATTTGGTTAACGGGTAAAAGAAGAAGATAGCAGTACCTGCTATGGTATGTGTGAAGATTGTGAGGCACTATACAAATTCGACAGTCACGAGATGGGTTTGTTCAAGTGAACTGTAGCCTACTGTTCAGATGGGTTAAATGGAATCGGACATCTTGGACACTTCCTGAATGTCTGTAACCTCTCACATAGCCTTAATATGAACTCCTGCAGAATTAAACATTTATTGCAGTAAAATTATACATCAAACGTAATAAATGTTTACTCGGGAACAGGAGTGGGGAAATCTGATTTATTTCAGCATCTGGAGAATATAAACGCTCAGATACTGTATGTAGTAGAGGTGCGATCTTTCAAAGCAGTATTTTAAACCACATAAAATATACATCCAAGCCGAACTGAAAATGTATCAGAAACATGTTGGGTCGTTTTTTCAAAGCTTTATATTTCCTTACAACCGGTCAAATGTATGTCACTTTGAAAAATCTCCCCAGTCCCGAAACTCCGCGAAAGTTGACAGAACATTTTACCGATGTCAGTTAGATTACAGCTTTCCTTCTATTAATCTGGTGAGCAAGGGTTTATTTAATCTATGGCAACATACTGTACAATGACAGAATAGAAGTTGACTAACAAATAGCCTAAACAAATGTCGGAAATTACAAACAGAAACATATATAGTCAGACAGAAAGAAAAAAAATCATGCACAACTTGCAAAAAAAATAAATCGCTCGCCTAAAGCACATTTTCTATATTAGTGGTTAAAAGCCTCAGATTTTCACTTTATCTCATTTAGTCAGGCGGTTGTGGATGGGTTATTAGCTACCGCTACTGCGAGCGGTTGTGGGTGAACAAGCAGCTGACCCGGGCACTACTATGGCGAACACATTTCTGATTTCAAGTAGTTTACAGTGAGAGTCGGTCTTACTAATGGAACACACTAGTATAATGATTGCCGTTTAGGGTTTTTGAAATATATACCGTAGGCCTACCCCTAGACTAGTTAGTGCCTAGTAGTCTAGAAACACATGCACCCCAACTTTAAGGGTTTCACTAGTTACCTCAGCCCTAAAGTCAAAATTGGCTATATGTTTTTTTGGTCTTAATTGAAGGTTAGTCATAAGGTTAAGTGTGGTAAGGTTAGGTTTCAAATCATATTTTTAATAAGAGAAATTGTAGGAATATGCGGAGTTTAGCCATAATTATGGCTTTGTGGCCGTGGTTACTAGTGACAAACCGACCCTATCCTTTACCTACGCGTGTGTCGTGAACAACATTAGCGTGAGCAAACAGTGGAATTAGTAGGGTCGCCTTCAAAATAAAAGTCCTACATTGAAACTGATGAACATAGTGGAATCCTTACCTGCCGCCGCGATGATCACTTTGGCCCCACAGCATGAGAAACAGTGTAGCAGAGATTTTGACCGTATGTTGAAGTTTAGCAGAGCGGTTGCACAGCCCAGTTTGGCCAGGCCCAGCCAAATCCACGCGTAAGAGGGTTCGTTCCCCATAAAGAGAGCTACCGTGTCCCCCTCTTTTAGATTAGCGTGAGTCTTCAATGCTCTGGCAACCTTGTTACTCTGCTTATCCACCTCGATGTAAGAATGGGATGTCCCCTCAAAATGCATAAACGTTTTATTCGGTTGTTTCTTCACCGTGTCCAAAAAGCAGTCCAAAATGCTATAGAAAGGATTTTTCTTTTTGTATTTTTGCAGCCTGATTCCAAGTTTGATTGCTCTGAAGATATATAAACAGTCTTGGCCAAAGTATGGATCGAATAACGTTTTCAGAAGAAAGGGCAAAACAGCCAATCCGGCTATGATCGTAAGCCAAATGTACATCTTGAAGCTGCGGGTTACAGACGCCTGTGCCGCTGAGAATTAGAAGGTTGTAGGACTACCTCCAAAAAACGGAACGTTATAAAGTAACAAATGGGTGGCAAAGTTCAATCCGAAATCCCGACCTCGCATAACAAGCAGCCCCTAGTGCAGTGGGCGGTGTACATGTTCTCCCTAATTCCTCCCCCTGTGGGTTGCCAGATTGAGTTTATTGAACATTTAACTGATATTTCACATGAAAAAAAAGATCTCTGATATGATCATGAATTATGTACATATGGCTCAAATTAAAATAAACAGTTGATAATCGTCTGTTACTGGCAAGCAGCTGGAAATACCATTTACAAACGTCATTCAATACAGAAAGAATATGGCAACCAATGCCCTGCAACAACCTTTGAGCGAGCCTAGTGGGCGGGCACATCACCCAACCAGTAGTTCGGCACTGATTGGATAAAACTTATGAAAGACCCTTGTGAAAAGAACGCTGGAGTTGTGAGCTAATATTCATTGTGCCATGTGTACAGATGTTGTTGTAGACAGTAAAGTAGCCTAGTAGAGCCTGATTCAGTAGACAGTAGAGGTACATAGTAGAGCCTGATTCAGTAGACAGTAGAGGAACATAGTAGAGCCTGATTCAGCAGATAGTAGAGTAGCATAGTAGAGCCTGATTCAGTAGAGTAGCATAGTAGAACCTGATTCAGTAGACAGTATAGGAACATAGTAGAGCCTGATTCAGTAGACAGTAAAATAGCCTAGTAAAGCCTGATTCAGCAGATAGTAGAGTAGCATAGTAGAGCCTGATTCAATATAGTAGCATAGTAGAACCTGATTCAGTAGATAGAGCCTGATTCAGCAGATAGTAGAGTAGCATAGTAGAGCCTGATTCAGACAGTATATTAACATAGTAGAGCCCGATTCAGTACATAGTAGAGCCTGATTCAGTAGAGTAGCATAGTAGAGCCTGATTCAGTAGACAGTAGAGGAACATAGTAGAGCCTGATTCAGTAGACAGTATATTAACATAGTAGAGCCCGATTCAGTACATAGTAGAGCCTGATTCAGTAGAGTAGCATAGTAGAGCCTGATTCAGTAGACAGTAGAGGAACATAGTAGAGCCTGATTCAGTAGACAGTAGAGGAACATAGTAGAGCCTTATTCAGTAGACAGTAGAGGAACATAGTAGAGCCTGATTCAGTAGAGGAATATAGTAGAGCTTGATTCAGTAGACAGTAGAGCAGCATAGTAGATCCTGATTCAGTAGACAGTAGAGCAGCATAGTAGATCCTGATTCAGTAGACAGTAGAGGAACATAGTATTCAACATTCAATCAATCCCTATACCAGTCTGCTGTTCCCACATGCTTCAAGAAGGCCACCATTGTTCCTGTTCCCAAGAAAGCTAAGGTAACTGAGCTAAACGACTACCGCCCCGTAGCACTCACTTCCGTCATCATGAAGTGCTTTGAGAGACTAGTCAAGGACCATATCACCTCCACCCTACCTGACACCCTAGACCCACTCCAATTTGCTTACCGCCCAAATAGGTCCACAGACGATGCAATCTCAACCACACTGCACACCGCCCTAACCCATCTGGACAAGAGGAATACCTATGTGAGAATGCTGTTCATTGACTACAGCTCGGCATTCAACACCTTAGTACCCTCCAAGCTCGTCATCAAGCTCGAGACCCTGGGTCTCGACCCCGCCCTGTGCAACTGGGTACTGGACTTCCTGACGGGCCGCCCCCAGGTGGTGAGAGTAGGCAACAACATCTCCTCCCCGCTGATCCTCAACACTGGGGCCCCACAAGGGTGCGTTCTGAGCCCTCTCCTGTACTCCCTGTTCACCCACGACTGCGTGGCCACGCATGCCTCCAACTCAATCATCAAGTTTGCGGACGACACAACAGTGGTAGGCTTGATTACCAACAACGACGAGACGGCCTACAGGGAGGAGGTGAGGGCCCTCGGAGTGTGGTGTCAGGTAAATAACCTCACACTCAACGTCAACAAAACTAAGGAGATGATTGTGGACTTTAGGAAACAGCAGAGGGAACACCCCCCTATCCACATCGATGGAACAGTAGTGGAGAGGGTAGCAAGTTTTAAGTTCCTCGGCATACACATCACAGACAAACTGAATTGTTCCACTCACACAGACAGCATTGTGAAGAAGGCGCAGCAGCGCCTCTTCAACCTCAGGAGGCTGAAGAAATTAGGCTTGTCACCAAAAGCACTCAAACTTCTACAGATGCACAATCAAGAGAATCCTGGCGGGCTGTATCACCGCCTGGTACGGCAACTGCTCCGCCCTCAACCGTAAGGCTCTCCAGAGGGTAGTGAGGTCTGCACAACGCATCACCGGGGGCAAACTACCTGCCCTCCAGGACACCTACACCACCCGATGTCACAGGAAGGCCATAAAGATCATCAAGGACATCAACCACCCGAGCCACTGCCTGTTCACCCCGCTATCATCCAGAAGGCGAGGTCAGTACAGGTGCATTAAAGCTGGGACCGAGAGACTGAAAAACAGCTTCTATCTCAAGGCCATCAGACTGTTAAACAGCCACCACTAACATTGAGTGGCTGCAGCCAACACTAACATTGAGTGGCTGCAGCCAGCACACTGACACTGACTCAACTCCAGCCACTTTAATAATGGGAATTGATGGGAAATGATGTAAATATATCACTAGCCACTTTAAACAATGCTACCTTATATAATGTTACTTACCCTACATTATTCATCTCATATGCATAGGTATATACTGTACTCTATATCATCGACTGTATCCTTACGTAATACATGTATCACTAGCCATTTTAACTATGCCACTTTGTTTACATTCTCATCTCATATGTATATACTGTACTCGATACCATCTACTGTATCTTGCCTATGCTGCTCTGTACCATCACTCATTCATATATCCTTATGTACATATTCTTTATCCCCTTACACTGTGTACAAGACAGTAGTTTTGGAATTGTTAGTTAGATTACTTGTTGGTTATTACTGCATCGTCGGAACTAGAAGCACAAGCATTTCGCTACACTCGCATTAACATCTGCTAACCATGTGTATGTGACAAATAACATTTGATTTGATTTGATTTTAACTCTGGGTCTTCCTTTCCTGTGGTGGTCCTCATGAGAGCCAGTTTCATCACAGCAGAGGTAACTCTGGGTCTTCCTTTCCTGTGGTGGTCCTCATGAGAGCCAGTTTCATCACAGCAGAGGTAACTCTGGGTCTTCCTTTCCTGTGGTGGTCCTCATGAGAGCCAGTTTCATCATAGTGCTTGATGGTTTAGAAACTTTAGAAGTTCTTGAAATGTTCGGCATTGACTGACCTCCATGTCTTACAGTAATGATGGACTGTCATTTCTCTTTGCTTATTTGAGCTGTTCTTGCCATAATATGGACTTGGTCTTTTACCAAATAGGGCTGTCTTCTGTATAAACACCCCCCCCCTACTTTATCACAAACACAACTGATTGGCTCAAAAGCATTAAGGAAAGAAATTCCACAAATGAACTTTTAACAAGGCACACCTGTACTCCCCCCCCCCCCCCCGTGGGAGGTGGAATGTCGAAGACACTAGGATGTGCAATATGTCTTTTTCATTGGCATGTTTTTCTGGGAAATAGAGACTTTGAACTGTTGACGAGTTAATAGAACCCTTTTTATTACAGTCCACATCAGTAAGATCTAAACGAAAAGTTATTATAAATTACATTAAAGCAACATCATTTATATTATAAAGAACTGTATTTTGTTACATGCTCAGCATATCTCACAACCTTGATATAAAAAATAGTTTAATTTAGAAAAACAAAAATAAAAAAAATCCTTCAGTACAGATAAAAATCCATTAAAAGAACACAGGACACACAGACAGAAGAAGTGTAACATTTTAGAAACGTGGAAATCATTGACTAGAACGAAGCCAGATCACACAAGGCTTGTATCCTACTACGTATTCATCCGTTCTGGAAGGCACATTCACTGCACACCACAACCTAAGACAGCTATTGGTCCTAACACACATGAACACGAGGTTTACTTGTACACGTTTGTGGCAATTTAGAATTACCGCGGCGTAATGATGGCTGCGCCGTAATGATGACCCTAATGATGACCCCGGCGTAATGATGACCCCGGCGTAACGATGGCCCCGGCGTAACGATGACCCCGACGTAACGATGACCCCGACGTAATGATGACCTCAGTCATTTCCCACATCATATCACGTGGGGCGGTTGGTAGCCTAGCGGTTAAGACCGTTCGAATCGCCGAGCCGACGAGGTGAAAAATCTGCCGATGTGCTTTTGAGCGAGTCACTTAAACCTAACTTCTCCTGTAAAAGTCACTCTGGATCAGAGCGTCTGCTAAATGACTCAAATATTAATGTAAAACTGAACCAAAATACTAAAATTCAAGACTCACTGAAATCTCCACTAGCTCCATTTCCTCCATTTCTAAGAACAGTGTCATGCAGAGTCTTTGGACTGTTCGCTCTTATTGTCGATGAGAGAATGGACCGTCAAAACCACCGTCCTGCTGTTGACTCCGCTTCAGCTCAGAGAACAGACTCTTAGAACACAGCCGGTTCTGGAACTGGTTCTGATTCTGCCAGTCCCCCTCAGAGCCAGGGACAGGCTCTCTGTAGCTTGATCTACTACTACCAGTCTTCATACTGGGGACAGACTGAGTTAAAGCTTTGGTCTGAGGCGGGACACTGGGGAAAGTCGAGGCTTTGGCGCAAGACTGAACATGGACAAAGTCTTTGTAAACTGTCACGTCAGAGTTGTCAGTGGTGTGGTCATCAGCTGAAGAAGGTCCACGCAAAGGGAACGGTTTCACAGTTTCCATTTTTCCGCCTGGGTGAGAGGAAACTGCGGGGACGTGGCGGCCATCTTGGGACCCATTACTGGACAAACTCCAATCACTCGATCCTCCTTCATCTCTAACGGGAAGCTCCTCCTGGACCAGGAAGGGTTTAGTGTTACTACGGTGACACAGGAAGTTGTCATCGTCTGATCTCCCCGACTCCGCCCCCTGCAGGTACAGCTCCCTGCTGGTCTGGGTCCTCAGAGTAACGTTAGTAAAATCACCGCGGTAACAGTCGAGGGAGGTTTGACCAATTTGATGAGAGGATTTGTGAGGAGGAAGTGAGAGGAAGAGTCCCGGAGAGACATGGGGTTTCCTAAGCAAGTTTGCAGGGGCTCCTTTCTCCTTTCCATTGGTCAGGAGGTTCAGGTGGGTGGGTTTACTCACAGGCCTAGTATTCCAGGTGGTGTTGGCTGCAGCTGACGTGGTTTTGGAGTCAGGCTCAGAGGACCTCTTGGCCTTCAGGATCCTCCCCTCGTCACCACTGGACATGGTGATCTCAGGGAAGTGGCTAGCTGGACATGGGGTTTTATTAGGAGAACCTGACGCGTTGCCTGGATGGTTGTCAGTAGCGGCCTCTGTCTTTGATGACGAGCCTGTTGATACAAGAGATCATTTGGAACAATCAATCTTTTTTTTATATATAGATAGATAGATAGATAGATATCTATATATATATATATTTTTTTTTACATCAACAGTTGTCACAAACTCCCTAGAAGAACGATTCCATTTGATGATCCTGTACCCTGTTTACTTTCATCTTATATTAAAATCAACAAGGTCTTACCCGGTAAGCTGTGGCTCTTTCCCGTTTTCCTCTTGGTAGGGGTCTCCAACACTTTGGCCATGGCTGCCAGCTTACTCGCAGCATTAATTATTTTCTTCTCAGCCCTGAAGAGGAAGGAAAGGGAGGATACACGTAGCCTTAATATAACCTTTAATCCCAAATCCACCGCTACCCCCTGGGCACCAGTAGAGATCTGAGAGGATTGGACAGGTGTATGCAGCATACCCGGTGGCCTGCCCCCCGTCCTCTAGGAGTTCCTGTAGACAGGTGAGGTAGTAGCGTCTCATCTTCCTGGCTGTGTCCTGCCTCTCTCTCAGCACCTCGACACGGATCATCTCCGCTGCTCGCTCCTTACTCTCCTTGAGGTAGCGTAGCATGTCACCTAGAGAATGAAACATCATGGTACATAATGAGACACCTGTAGCATGTCACCTGGTCAAATGAAACATCATGGTACATAAGGAGACACCTGTAGCATGTCACCTGGTCAAATGAAACATCATGGTACATAAGGAGACACCTGTAGCATGTCACCTGGTCAAATGAAACATCATGGTACATAATGAGAGGCCTGCAGCATGACCATTGTCTAAGACCATTCCCACTTCAACTGGTGGTGGGTTTCTTTCCAGCCTTTTGTAGCTAAAAGTAGTACGTTTATTTCACTCACCTCTGATTTTCTCAACAGCCTTCATGTACTGCTCCCTCATCTCTTCAAGGCCAGCATGGAGACTCTGCTCCATGTCTGTACCCCTGCGGTGAACAGTTATTCATTTAGAACATTCATTTGGTTACCAGTGACTTCGCATCCGACTAGAGATATTCAATATGGATGAGTCAAAAAAATCTATAAATATTGTTTACGTACCCAGGGGATTCTTTGGCTGCAGAGCTTTTCAATTCTTCAAGTTTCTGCAGGTTGTCCTCTTTTTCTTTCCGTAGGGCCACCTCGTGCTCAACTACAAATAGAGGGAGGGAGGGAGGGAGGTGTGTGTGGGAAGGGGGGGGGGGCAAGGAAAGACACGGAATTAGACTCACACTCAGGCAATCGATGATCAATTTATCATTTGATGCAATCCTTTTTGTGAGCCTCAACACTAGAACTGCCAAAACTAGAACCACTAGAACCGTCAATAACTTAATTTCAATAAAAACATTGAACCCACCCGTCCCGGGCTTTTTCTAAATATGTAGAATAGCCGGGCCTCGAACGAGTACAAATAGCCGCCAGTCTAATAAATCCATAAAAAAAAAATACACAACCACGTAGAAATCCATTAATATTTTGTTTAGGAAGGTCATAAAAAACATTAAAACAATACAACTTATTTAAAAATAACCTGAAAAACATGTTTTGGTTGTATTCATCTGTGCTTAATATCAGCGACTATGGCTGCTCCATGCTAATGAAATGAACTCATTGATTTAGTAGTCAACACAGGCCTATATACCCCTGCCCTACCACAGTAAAACGCATATATATTTTACAGTAAGACTATAACATAACAGAACAAAATGGAAAGGATATTTTTTCCCCCTAATGGCTATTGCCGATTGTCGCCAATACAGACTCGGGTACTTTAACAATGGGATATTTGACAGAGACCATCCAAGCAATTTGTAGAGTTGTTTTTGGTTAAAAAACAACAACAACAAAAAACAGGTTCATTAGAAACCTTGGAATCGGCTCCTTCAGATAGGGTATAGCAATGACAACGTCTGGCCTGCATGGACCTCTGTAGGACGATATGGATAAAGTGCTGTTAGCTTAGCGCCATTCCCATCTTTGTTTATCAGTGTCTTCATTCTCAATTCGATTAGATTGTCTCCCATCACACTAGTGTCAATTTAAATGTCGTCGTTAGACCACAACTAATATTATTATTATTATTCATTTCAATATAGTTTAGTAAGAGCATCTGTTGTCTTACAGCCCGAAAAATACACTACCGTCTTATTTTAACAGTTACAGTCTATGTGCTTCTGGATCAAATCAATACATTTTCTGACTGATTAGAATACACATTTGGTTTCCAGAGATTTCTTAGGATCTATTTTAACATAATAAATGCATTAATTTAGCCAATTTATTATGGAATATCAATGGAAATATCCAAAAAGTTCAGAATGACCGTCATGGCCATTCTGGTAGTTTTTACAACCCTGGCTCCTACAACCTGGGCACGTCTAACCAATTCTTTCAGATCTGAATGACGTAAGCAATATGGTCATATTTCTCCTTTTCTCTTTTGACAGGCTAGGTGAAAGATTTCCCAAATAGTGTACACCTATCGAGTCCTGTTAGATCTGTAGACGCCTCCTAAATACCCAAGGCAGCGTTTCCCAAACTTGGTCCTGGGGCCCTCTAGGGGTACACCTTTCGGTTTTTACCCATAGCCCTACAGAGCTGATTCAAATAATCAAAAGTTGATAATAAGTTGATCATTTGAATCAGCTGTGTAGCGCTAGGGCAAAAAACAAAAAATTTACACCCCCTTTAATTCCCCAAGTCCAGGATGAAGAACCACTGGCCTAAGGAATAGGGGCCAAGGGTTGATTTGGGATTCAACGGGGAGTTTGTTACCTTTGAGGCACTGCATTGAGGCCTTGTGGTCTTTGACGGTCATCTGTAGCTGTCTGCAGGCCTTCTCGAGATGCCTCTGGAGGTCCCGACTCCTCTTCTGCAGCTCGGACACGGTCTCAGCACACCGCTTCCCACAACCACCCTCTTCCGTCTTCTGAGCAGTGGAGCCTGAATAAGTGGAAGAACAACATATTAAAATCTGACTTTTAAATGTTTTTTCTCTCTCACTCAAATTTGGAGTTCAATTCCACATGGAATCATATACACACTGTACTGTAGGTTTCTGTGGATAACAGTGGGTTTCTGTGGGTTTCAGAGGATAACAGTGGGTTTCTGTGGATAACAGTGGGTTACAGTGGGTTTCTGAGGATAACAGTGGGTTTCTGAGGATAACAGTGGGTTTCTGAGGATAACAGTGGGTTTCTGAGGATAACAGTGGGTTTCTGTGGGTTTCTGTGGATAACAGTGGGTTTCTGAGGATAACAGTGGGTTTACAGTGGGTTTCTGTGGATAACAGTGGGTTACAGTGGGTTTCTGTGGATAACAGTGGGTTACAGTGGGTTTCTGTGGATAACAGTGGGTTTCTGTGGATAACAGTGGGTTTCTGTGGATAACAGTGGGTTTCTGTGGGTTTCTGTGGATAACAGTGGGTTTCTGTGGATAACAGTGGGTTTCTGTGGATAACAGTGGGTTTCTGTGGATAACAGTGGGTTTCTGTGGATATTTCTGTGGATAACAGTGGGTTTCTGTGGATAACAGTGGGTTTCTGTGGATAACAGTGGGCTACAGTGGGTTTCTGTGGATAACAGTGGGTTACAGTGGGTTTCTGTGGATAACAGTGGGTTTCTATGGATAACAGTGGGTTTCAGTGTGTTTCTGTGGATAACAGTGGGTTTCTGTGGATAACAGTGTGTTTCTGTGGATAACAGTGTGTTTCTGTGGATAACAGTGTCTGCCACATTCCATTCACAGTACATCGGTGAATAGAGAAGACTTGAGAAGAAACATACTATGAATCTGTTTGAGTTCTTTCTCATGACGCTCCTGAGTTTCCTTCAGCACCCGGCCAAGCCTCTCCTCACTGATCTGTAGAACAACATGGAATTAGTATTAGTCAGACCCGGGTCAGAGAGTCACCTCGAGATTAAACTATCGATGTCTTACACAATACAGAACCCCTGCTTCCATGTCACGGCTCTAAAGTCTAATGATACTAGTTATCACACTGTCGGTAGAATGTGAGAGAGAGAGCGAAGGGAAAAGAGAAGGAGAAAGAGAGAGACAGCCACCTTCTTCAACTCCTTCTTGGCCTGGGCAACAGCTTTAAAGAGGAGGTCTTTACAGGTAGACATGAGGAGTTCTCTGACGTTCCCGCTGGCTCTCCCCCTCCCCTCCACCTCTCCTCCGTTCTCCTTCTCTTTGTAGGCTCCTCCTCTGAGGAGCACAGACTGCACCTCCTTCAGCCCAGCTTTAAGCTCCCGGAGCACCTCCTCACGTTCCTCCGCTCTTCCCTGCCTCCTCTCCTCCTTGCCCCTCCTATCCTCCTGCCTCTTCCAGTCCTCCTCTCGGTCCCTCAGAGCCTGTTGCAGCTCAGCCTCCGTCTGCAAAAGGAGCTCTTTCTTCTGGCGCTCCGCCTCCCCATTCGCCGCCTCCCGCACATCCTTCTGCGCCTGTTTCAGCTTCTCCTCCTGGAAGGCCTGCAGGGAGGAGATCTCCTGCTGTTTCTCTCTGTTCCAGGAGGCTCTGGCTGCAAGTAGCTCGGCTTTCAGCAGGGCAGCCTTCTCCTCCCTCTCATGGTCAAGCTGACTTTGCAGATCATCCACCTGGCTCTGCAGATGTGCCACCTCCTCCACCTCGGTCTTCAGGTCCTCCTCCAGCTGCCTCCAACGCCGCACCTCCTCTTGGAGCTCCTCAACCCTCTGGTCTCCTCCTGCTCCTCCCTGCTCGTCCTCTTCCGAACTCCTCAGCCTCTCCTCTGCTTCCCTCAGGGCTAGGGACACCTGATACAATCAGAGAGAAACTAGAACTACAAGATGCTTTGGAGTGAAGCAGATGTTACCATCTGACTACTGGGATTAAGTTAGTTAAAAGGACCATTTCACCGCTAATCTTTCAATTCATTCATTGTTTAGATGTTAAATACTGTATAACTTAGCGACAAAGATGATATGTATTTTATCCAGGGATGATGTTAAATACTGTATAACTTAGCGACAAAGATGATATGTATTTTATCCAGGGGTGATGTTAAATACTGTATAACTTAGCGACAAAGATGATATGTATTTTATCCAGGGGTGATGTTAAATACTGTATAACTTAGCGACAAAGATGATATGTATTTTATCCAGGGATGATGTTAAATACTGTATAACTTAGCGACAAATATGATATGTATTTTATCCAGGGGTGATGTTAAATACTGTATAACTTAGCGATAAAAGATGATATGTATTTTATCCAGGGGTGATGTTAAATACTGTATAACTTAGCGACAAAGATGATATGTATTTTATCCAGGGATGATGTTAAATACTGTATAACTTAGCGATAAAAGATGAATAGTCTCTCCAATATAAGCAACATTCAAACTGATTCAGACAAGAAACACAGAAAAACACAGTGAAACAGTGACGGTCAGTTGTACCCGTTGTTGAACATGTTTCTCCTGTTCTTTCTCCCACTTCTCTCGTTCTCTCTGGAGCGCTGCCTTATACTCCGGCAGAGTGGGGAGATCCTGGAGCCAGCGGCTGTAGGCTCTGCTTATCGCTCCTTCAACCTGTAGGGGACAAATCAGAGAGACATTCACGAAGCGTCTTAAGAGTAGAGGAGTGCTGATTTTAGGATCAGTTTTGCCTTTTAGATGAGAATGAATAAGACGACATGGACAGGAGGGATCTGATCCAAGATCAGGGGGTGTGTATTCACTAGGAACCAAAAACGAAGCAAACAGGGAGGGACATACTTTTGTTCATGTAGTGTATGTGGACACCTGCTCGTCGAACATCTCATTCCAAAATCGTGGGCGTTAATATGGAGTTGGTCCCGCCTTTGCTGTTATAACAGCCTCCACTCTTCTGGGAAGGCTTTCCACTAGATGTGGGACTTGCTTCCATTCAGCCACATGAACATTAGTGAGGTCGGGCACTGATTTTGGACGACTAGGCCTGGCTCGCAGTCGGCGTTCCAATTCATCCCAAAGGTGTTCGATGGGGTTAAAGTCAGGGCTCTGTGCAGGCCAGTCAAGTTCTTCCACATCGATCGACAAACCATTTCTGTATGGACCTCACTTTGTGCACGAGGCCATTGTCATGCTGAAACAGGAAAGGGCCTTCCCCAAACTGTTGACACAAAGTTGGAGGCACAGAATCGTCTAGAATGTCCCTGTATGCTGTAACATTAACATTCCTCTTCACTGGAACTGAAGGGCCCCAACCATGAAAAACTGCCCCCAACACTCTTGCTTAAAATCATTAGGAGCTAAAAAGTAGTCAGTTAACTAACTGGTCAGTCAAGTCATATTGGGAGGGATTACATTGCCACCTTCTGGATCAGAAGTAATGTTGCCAACACCGGGTTTAAATTTATTAGGAACTATAAGTCAACTCATCATTCTTCATTTTAGAATAAGGCTGTAACGTAACAAAATGAGGAAAAAAGTAAAGGGGTCTGAATACTTTCTGAATGTTTTTACTGTGTAAGTCTATGGAAGGGGGTGAGAACCATGAGCCTCCTAGGTTTTGTATTGAAGTCAATGTACCCAGAGGAGGACGGAAGCTAGCTGTCCTCCCAGACCATTATTCCTCCTCCACCAAACTTTTCAGTTGGCACTACGCATTCAGGAAAGTAGCGCACTATGGGCTTCCACCAAACACAGATTTGCCCGTCGGACTGCCAGATGGGTGATTCATCACTCCAGAGGACGCGTTTCCTCTGGTCCAGAGTCCAATGGTGACGAACAGTTCTTGTATTGACGTTGCTTCCAGAGGCAGTTTAGAACTCAGTAGTGTGTGTTGTAACCGAGGACAGATCATTTTTTACGCGCTGCGTGCTTCAGCACTCAGAGATCTGGTTCTGTGAGCTCGTGTGGCCTACCACTTCACGGCTGAGCCGTTGTTGCTCCTAGACGTTTCCACTTCACAATAGCAGCACTTACAGTTGACCGGGACAGCTCTACCAGGGCAGATATTTAACAAAACTGACATCCTACGACGGTGCCACGTTGAAAGTCACTGAGCTCTTCAGTGAGGCCATTCTACTGCCAATGTTTGTCTATGGTGATTGCATGGCTGTGCGCTTGATTTTACACATCTGTCATCAACGGGTGTGGCTGAAATAGCCAAATCCATTAATTTGAAGGGGTGTCCACGTCATTTTGTATCTATAGCGTACCTGAATGTGTCCGATAGAAACTTGGTTTTCAGTTTGGAGTTAACGGTTTCCAAAGCAAAAGGTCTTGGACTAATGATTACGCTGCAGCGCTACTTCCCTGAGACGCTCGATTAATATGGAGCCAACTCTGTTATAGTCAGTTAGGGCCAATGTCCCTCCCCTCTGTCCCGACCTGGGCTCCAATGTTACAGAGTAGATCCCTCCCCTCTGTCCCGACCTGGGCTCCAATGTTACAGAGTAGGTCCCGACCTGGGCTCCAATGTTACAGAGTAGGTCCCGTTCTGGGCTCCAATGTTACAGAGTAGATCCCTCCCTCCCTGTCCCGACCTGGGCCCCAATGTTACAGAGTAGATCCCTCCCTCCCTGTCCCGACCTGGGCTCCAATGTTACAGAGTAGATCCCTCCCCTCTGTCCCGACCTGGGCTCCAATGTTACAGAGTAGATCCCTCCCTCCCTGTCCCAGGCTCCAACCAGGGATCACTCAAGAAGCACCATCAACACCACTGACCCAGAAAAGCCACGGCACAGGCATTTGATTTCCCATGAACACACCTCACAAGTGGATAGGTCTCGCATGCAAAAAACATGGCGATGTGATCACCCGTATAACTAAAAGATGAAAACATAGAACTCAGATAGAAGTGTTGAAGGGTCCCTCCCCCTGACCTGTTTGGACATGTCCTCCAAGTGTTTCTCCTGTAGTTCTTTCTGGATTCGTTTCCCAGCATCCTCCACTGCTCTGCGTCGTGCCGTGTCTGCCTCTCGCTGCAGCTGGAGCCTCTGTTCCCGGAGCCTGTGGTAGCAGTAGTAGTAGTGGTGGTAGTGGTAGTAGTAGTAGTGGTAGTAGTAGTAGTGGTAGTGGTATTAGTAGTGGTAGTAGTAGTAGTAGTAGTAGTAGTAGTAGTAGTAGTAGTAGTAGTAGTTGTTATTGGTTGTTCACAGTCATATACATCCTATGCTTCTCATTGGAGCCAAGGGCTTGAGTCAAGCAAGTCAATCAATCAAACTGATTTGTACACAATTTACAACCATAGATTGTCATGAAGAAAATAAATCCTACAATAATCACAATCATTTCAACAGAATGTGTAAAATACCTGGTGTCCAGCTCCTCCATAGTGCAGCCTGGAGCAGCCTCGGTCCTCTCAGGGCTAGGTGTCCGACAGGCCTTCCCCTCCTCAATTAGGTCCGTCTGAGACTCCTGGGTATCTGTGGGTCTCGGTCCTCTGGCGTCTGCTACAGCTGCCTCCAGCCTCTGAGTCCAGGACCTGTCCATCTTCACAGGGGGGGGGGGGGGGGGGGGGGGGGGGGGGGGGGGAGACACGAATAATTCCATATAAAACCGATTAAGGCAGAGCATTTGCCATTTAGTCGTGTAAACAGGTTACTCTGCTTATCTGCGAACGGTCATAATCGGACGTAAACACACACGGATTAAAAAGACCTGGTTTTCTGAGTAATCTTTCAAATGATTAGGACATGTAAAACAGCTTCGTAGGTGTTGGGAGGGGGTTATTTCATCTACCGCATGGTGTTCACATCAGCAGCGCAAGCCTCCCCGCTCACGGGCGAGTGAAGTGGGTTTGGGGGGAAAAAAACTGAAAGTATGGATCTTAGAAGTAGTTCACATACCTTTATCCGTCCAAACTCAGAATCAAATCCGCTTCCCCCCAAAAAAAGAACATGGTCGCTGTGCTAGAACGGTTATTTAGATCGGCGATTTTCTACATTTATCAATGTGTCCCATAAGGTAGTTTGATTTCAGGTGTGTCCATGTTTTATTTTATTTTTTTACCTTTATTTAACCAGGCAAGTCAGTTAAGAACAAATTCTTATTTACAATGACAGCCTAGGAACAGTGGGTTAACTGCCTGTTCAGGGGCAGAACGACAGATTTGTACCTTGTCAGCTCGGGGGATTTGAACTAGCAACCTTCCGGTTACTAGTCCAACGCTCTAACCACTAGGCCTGTTCAGGGGCAGAACGACAGATTTGTACCTTGTCAGCTCGGGGGATTTGAACTAGCAACCTTCCGGTTACTAGTCCAACGCTCTAACCACTAGGCTACCCTGCCACCTCTACACTCTAACCACTAGGCTACCCTGCCGCCCCTACACTCTAACCACTAGGCTACCCTGCCACCTCTACACTCTAACCACTAGGCTACCCTGCCGCCCCTACACTCTAACCACTAGGCTACCTGCCACCCTCTAACCACTAGGCTACCTGCCACCTCTACACTCTAACCACTAGGCTACCCTGCCGCCCCTACACTCTAACCACTAGGCTACCTGACACCTCTACACTCTAACCACTAGGCTACCTGACACCTCTACCCTCTAACCACTAGGCTACCTGACACCTCTACCCTCTAACCACTAGGCTACCCTGCCGCCCCTCCACTCTAACCACTAGGCTACCTGACACCTCTACACTCTAACCACTAGGCTACCCTGCCACCTCTACACTCTAACCACTAGGCTACCCTGCCGCCCATGTAAACAGGATTATTAGGTTAAAAATATTTTTTCTTGCAATGCATTGTCAATATTTCAAATCAAACTATTTATATTAAATCTGACTATTCACAATAAATGGTATTATCGTGTGCATGTAACCGTACTAAATAATAGATCAGCAAGAAAAGTAGCATAACGTATTGGTTTAGGAGGGGGAGATCAAATGCAGGAACACGTCCAATAAAACATAACCCCGATTATCACCTCTAGTCCCCCATTAAATCTGACATACTATATTTCATAGTACATTCTGTATATATATATATTTTAATAAATCTTTCATGCTCGATTAGAAAAATATTGACATACAGTACCTTCGGGAAAGTATTCAGACCCCTTGACCTTTTCCACATTTTTATAGGTTACAGCCTTATTCTAATACTGATTAAAATGTTTCCCCCTGTTAATTTACACACAATACCTCACAAGCAAAAACAGATTTAGACATTTTCACTCATATTACAAATAAAACGGAAATATTCCATTTACATAAGTAACTAATAAACAGACCCTTTATTCAGTACTTTGTTGAAGCACCTTTGGCAGCGATTACAGCCTTGAGTCTTCTTGGTTAGGACACGACAAGCTTGGCACACCTGCATTTGGGGAGTTTCTCTCATTCTTCTCAGCAGATCCTCTCAAGCTCTGTCATATTGGATGGGGAGCGTCGCTGCACAGCTATTTTCAGGTCTCTCCAGAGATGTTAGATTGGGTTCAAGTCCGGGCTCTGGCAGGGCCACTCTAGGACATTCAGAGACTTATTCCAAAGCCACTCCTGCTTTGTTTTTAGGGTCATTGTCCTGTTGGAAGGGTAAACTCCGCCCCAGTATGAGGTCCTGAGCGCTCTGGAGCAGGTTTTCATTAAAGATCTCTGTACTTCGCTCCGTTCATCTTTGCCTCGATCCTGACTATAAGCATTTCGCTACACTTGCAATAACATCTGCTAACCATGTGTATGTGACCAATAAAATTTGATATGACTAGTCTCCCAGTCCCTGCCGCTGAAAAACATCCCGACAGCATGATGCTGCCACCACCATGCTTCACTGTAGGGATGGTGCCAGGTTTCCTCCAGACATTATGCTCGGCATTCAGGCCAAAGAGTTCACTCTTGGTTTCATCAGACCAGAGCATCTTGTTTCTCATGGTCTGAGAGTCTCTAGGTGCCTTTTGGCAAACTCCATGGGGGCTGTCATGTGCCTTTTACTGAGGAGTGGCTTCAGTCTGGCCACTCTACCATAAAGACCTGATTGGTGGAGTGCTGCAGAGATGGTTGTCATTCTGGAAGGTTCTCCCATCTTCACAGAGGAACTCTAGAGCTCTGTCAGAGTGACCATCGGGTTCTTGGTCACCTCCCTGACCAAGGCCCTTCTCCCCCGATTGCTCAGTTTGGCTGAGCGGCCAGATCTAGGAAGAGTCTTGGTGGTTCCAAACTTCTTCCATTTAAGAATGATGGAGGCCACTGTGTTCTTGGGGACCTTCAATACTGCAGAATTTTTTTGGCTCCCTTCCTCAGATCTGTGCCTCGACACAATCCTGTCTCGGAGCTCTATGGATAACTCCTTTGACATCATGGCTTGGTTTTTGCTCTGACATGCATTGTCAACTGTGGGACCTTATATGGACAGGTGTGTGCCTTTCCAAATCATGTCCAATCAATTGAATTTACCACAGGTGGACTCCAATCAAGTTGTAGAAACATCAAGGATGATCAATGGAAACAGGATGGACCTGAACTCAATTTCAAGTCTCAAAGCAAAGGGTCTGAATACTTATGTAAAAAGGTATATGTTTTATATTTTTAATACATTTGCAAAAATGTCTAAAAACCTGTTTTCGCTTGGTCACCGGGTATTATGTGTACATTAACAAATTATTTTTATTTTATCCAATTTAGAATAAAGCTGTAACGTAACAAAATGTGGAAAAAGTCAAGGGGTCTGAATACTTTCCGAAAGCACTGTAGCAGTGTGTGTGTGTGTGTATATATACACGAAAATATAAACAACAATTAAGGTGTTGGTCCCATGTTTCATGACCTGAAATAAAAGATCCCAGAAATGTTCCATACGCACAAAAAGCTTATTTCTCTGAAATGTTGTGCACAAATTTTTTACATCCCTGTTAGTGAACATTTCTCCTTTGTCAAGATAATCCATCCACCTGACATGTGTGGAATATCAAGAAACTGATTAAACAGCATGATCATTACACAGGTGTACCTTGTGCTGGGGACAATAAAAGGCCACTCTAAAATGTGCCGTTTTGACACACAACGTCTCAAGTTGAGGGAGTGGGCAATTGACCTGCTGACTGCAGGAATGTCCGCCAGAGCGTTTGCCAGATGATTGAATGGTAATTTCTCTACCATAAGCCGCCTCCAATGTCATTTTAGAGAATTTGGTAGTACATCCAACCCGGCCACACAACCACAGAACACGTGTATCCAGATTAAAGGCATGCCCTATAGATTAAAGGCATGCCCTATAGATTAAAGGCACGCCCTATAGATTAAAGGCACGCCCTATAGATTAAAGGCATGCCCTATAGATTAAAGGCACGCCCTATAGATTAAAGGCACGCCCTATAGATTAAAGGCACGCCCTACAGATTAAAGGCACGCCCTACAGATTAAAGGCACGCCCTACAGATTAAAGGCACGCCCTATAGATTAAAGGCATGCCCTATAGATTAAAGGCACGCCCTATAGATTAAAGGCACGCCCTACAGATTAAAGGCATGCCCTACAGATTGGAACCAATGTCTAAGTAGCTGAACCAGTTTGTCACTCGTGAAAGTGACAAACTGATACGTTTTCGCGACACGACCGCTAGACCAGATGACGTGTTTCTGCACACGCTAGCTAACGTCGCCTAGAAAAGGTGATTGGGGATTTATATTGGAGAAGCAGTTTCTGCCCATCTTCACACTCTACTGTCATTGGCTGTATCCGGTGAATATGACAAATAAACTTTGATTAGATTTTTTTTTGTCCATGGGGTGGCAGAACCGATCCATTCATAAAGTAAAGACCGAGCTACAGATGGAACACAAGACAACTACTACCTCCTCCTTCTCCTCAGTCCATGTTGCCTTGGCCTTGGTCAGCTGGGTTTGGAGCTCTTGTCTGAGCTCCTTGTCCTTCTCTTGAGACCACAGGGCTCTGAGCTTGGTGACGTTCTCCTGATGGTGTTTCTCCAGGTCTGATCTCAGCTTCTCCAGAGCAGCCCTGCTCTCGTCGAGAGTTTTCAGCTGAGAAAGGGATGCAAATCGTCAAAAAAAGCAATTTTCAATTAATTATTCGCTTGAGGTGGAAACTTTTCACGGAGATCAGAAAACAGCCCTTATTACCCTTCTAGGGAACGTTCCGGCCGCGGGCCCCTGGGAACGTTCCAGCCGTGGGCCCTTATCAATTTTGAATTGGGAATTCAAGCTGCATGTGAAGGTTCATGACCTGGCCTTTTATTTAATAACTAGACAAGTCAGTCACCCGACCTCAATCCAATTGAGATGGTTTGGGATGGGTCGGACAGCCGAGTGAAGGAAAAGCAGCCAACAAGTGCTCAGCATAT
Source organism: Oncorhynchus mykiss (assembly GCF_013265735.2). NCBI lineage: Eukaryota > Metazoa > Chordata > Actinopteri > Salmoniformes > Salmonidae > Oncorhynchus > Oncorhynchus mykiss. The sequence goes on from NC_050570.1 coordinate 6,838,839, forward strand.
GTGGCAACTCCTTCAAGACTGCTGGAAAAGCATTCCAGGTGAAGCTGGTTGAGAGAATGCCAAGAGTGTGCAAAGCTGTCATCAAGTTAAAGGTGGCTGCTTTGAAGAATCTAAAATATATTTATTTGTTGAACACTTTTTTGGTTACTACATGATTCCATATGTGTTATTTCATAGTTTTGACGTCTTCACTATTATTCTACAATGTAGAAAATAGTAAAAGTACACAAAACCCATTGAATGAGTAGGTGTGTCCAAACTTTTGACTGGTACTCTATGGCCTATATTAAATCAAAGAAACGACTCATATCTCCCTTTACACTAATTACATTTTGATGTACCCATCTGACATTGCCAACTCCGTTCAAGTCCTTGGCGTCTTTGAAGAATTTGGTTATTTTACAAACTACAAGATGAATTGGTCTAAGTCTATCGCAATGCCATTAAAACGCCACAGACAAAAAAATAGTCAATTTACCATCATCACATCTCTTGAATGTCACGACTTTACTTACCTGGGCATTCAGATCAGACCCGCCCACCCACCCTCATCATTGGTGGCATTCAGATCAGACCCGCCCACCCACCCTCATCATTGGTGGCATTCAGATCAGACCCGCCCACCCACCCTCATCATTGGTGGCATTCAGATCAGACCCGCCCACCCACCCTCATCATTGGTGGCATTCAGACCCACCCACCCACCCTCATCATTGGTGACAACTTTAGTGCATCCCGCGTGAAAATACACCCCCCCCCAAAAAAAAAAAAATCAATTGGTCCCCCTGTATGTCAGTCTCCACAGACGAGTGTCTAGAGTGTAGAGATGGCAAGGTAGCCTAGTGGTTAGAGTGTAGAGGTGGTTAGAGCGTAGAGGTGGCAGGTAGCCTAGTGGTTAGAGCGTTGGACTAGTAACTGAAAGGTTGCAAGTTGATATCCCCGAGCTGACAAGGTATAAATATGTCGTTCTGCCCCTGAACAGACAGTTAAGTAACCCACTGTTCCTAGGCCGTCACTAAAAATAAGAATTTGTTCTTAACTGACTTGCCTAGTTAAGTAAAAGGTTAAAAAAAAACAAGTTGGGTGGCATTTCTTTGCCCAACTTTAGATATCACTAATTGGGCATTTCAGCTGAGCGATTTTAAAAAGGAAGAAAGAAAGAAATTCATCCAAAACAACTAATTCACACTGTTAAATAACACTAATACGTGATAAATATCTTGTTCAGTGAGGAAACTTCTTATCTGTTGTCTTATATAGAAAATAATTATTAAAATAATTTTCCCGAAATAAATAAAAAGCCATTCTCTGCACCAGCGTTCCGAGCCCGTTCCCAGACCTGTTTGTCCTCTATAGCGAAATCCACATGACAACAAGCAAATAAGACAACACAAACAGATCTGGGACCAGGCTATTGTTCATATAGCATCTTCATAAAATGTGTATGTGTGTGTACTAGACTATATACCTCATTCTCCCTCTTCTTCTTCTCCTCCTCCATTCTTCCCTGCAGGTTTTCCTCCAGCCGGTCTTTGTCCTTGCAGAGTGAGATGTAGCACTCCTGCACTGCCACCATCTCTCCATTCACCTCACACAGCTTGGCTCTATCCAGAGAAGAAAGGATTATCATTGTGGGTGAGGTTATACAGGAGACCTCTTAAAAAACTGTTCCCGACTGAGATAGCAGAGTATGGTTTATATGCTGCCCAGCAGACACTTTTACTCGAAGCGACTTACATGCAGGTGGCAGGTAGAGACTTACAGGTAGAGACTTACAGGTAGAGACTTACAGGTAGAGACTTACAGGTAGAGACTTACAGGTAGAGACTTACAGGTAGAGACTTACAGGCGGCAGGTAGAGACTTACAGGTAGAGACTTACAGGTAGAGACTTACAGGTAGAGACTTACAGGCGGCAGGTAGAGACTTACAGGTAGAGACTTACAGGTAGAGACTTACAGGTAGAGACTTACAGGTAGAGACTTACAGGCGGCAGGTAGAGACTTACAGGTAGAGACTTACAGGTAGAGACGTACAGGTAGAGACTTACAGGTAGAGACTTACAGGTAGAGACTTACAGGCAGAGACTTACAGGTAGAGACTTACAGGCGGCAGGTAGAGACTTACAGGTAGAGACTTACAGGTAGAGACTTACAGGCGGCAGGTAGAGACTTACAGGTAGAGACTTACAGGTGACAGGTAGAGACGTACAGGTAGAGACTTACAGGTAGAGACTTACAGGTAGAGACTTACAGGCGACAGGTAGAGACTTACAGGCGGCAGGTAGAGACTTACAGGCGGCAGGTAGAGACTTACAGGTAGAGACTTACAGGTAGAGACTTACAGGTAGAGACTTACAGGTGGCAGGTAGAGACTTACAGGTGGCAAGTAGAGACTTACAGGTAGAGACTTACAGGCGACAGGTAGCCTAGTGATTAAGAGTGAAAAGGTCGCTGGTGTTCGAATCCCCAAGCTGACTAGGTCAGAAATCTGTCGATGTGCCCTTGAGCGAGGCACTTAACCTCAATTGCTCCTGTAAGTCGTATGCGATCACTGCGGGAATTGACCCCAGGGCCAAGCCGTTGCCTACACACAGGAGCCCTTACTGTAGCTGTTGTATCTGCAGCTGGTGGTGTGCCGTGATGTCATCTATCTGAGCGGTGTGTTCCAGGGTGAGTTCTGAACGAACACGGTTCACTACGTCATCTCTGAACTGCTGCTGGGTTCGCTCATACCTGGACCACACACAGAGACACACACACACACAGAGACAGACACACACACATAGACACACACACACACACACACACAGAGACACACACACACACACACACAGAGACACACACACACAGAGACACACACAGAGACACACACAGAGACACACACAGAGACACACACACACACACAGAGACACACACACAGAGACATACACACACACAGAGAGACACACACACACACAGAGACACACACACACACAGAGACACACACACACACAGAGACACACACACACACACACAGAGACACACACACACACACACACAGAGACACACACACACACACACACACACACAGAGACACACACACAGAGATACACAGAGACACACACACAGAGATACACACACACACAGAGACACACACACACAGAGACACACACACACACAGAGACACACACACACACACACAGAGACACACACACACAGTAGTAGTTCAATGAGTCATTACACACCTGCACAGTCGCTCATTTTCCCATATGATGACTAGTATCCATTAAGAAATGATCTGTGTTATACAGCACACCAGCTACATATAGATACAACTATTCTCTCTCTAGGGATGCCAGGACACAGACATTCACATATCTGCCAACCGCAACACCCCAGACTAACCTCTGAGCAGCCTCCTGCTTCTCCTGGTCCAGTTCCTGAATCATCTCTCTCATCTTGGTACACAGCTCTGAGTTAGCCGCCTTCACTTTCTCCTCCCTCTGCCTCAGCTCCACGTTCTTCTTCTCCAGCGTCTGGGAGGACAGAAACGACAGAGAGACAACTATGAGAATGTAACACCGAGGTGGGTGCTGGAAAAAGCTGTTGATAAATCATAATAATAACGCCATTTAGAATACACTTTTATCCAAAGCAAAGGAACTCAAATACATACATTATTTTTTAATACATATGGCTGGTCCCGGGAATCGAACCCACTAAATCAAATCCCATTTTATTGGTCACATACACACGGTTAGCAGATGTTAACGCGAGTGTAACTAGTTCCGACAGCGCAGTAATAACCAACGAGTAATCTAACCTTACAATTTCACAACAACTACCTTATACACACACAAGTGTAAAGGAATGAATAAGAGTATGTACATAAAGATATATGAATGAGTGATGGTACAGAACAGCATAGGAAAGATGCAGTAGATGGTATAGAGTACAGTATATACATACAGTGGGGAGAACAAGTATTTGATACACTGCCGATTTTGCAGGATTTCCTACTTACAAAGCATGTAGAGGTCTATAATTTTTTATCATAGGTACACTTCAACTGTGAGAGACCAAATCCAAAACAAAAATGCAGAATATCACATTGTATGATTTTTAAGTAATTAGTTGTTAGTTGTTATATATTATATAATAGTTGTTCTCCCCACTGTATGAGATTAGTGTAGGTTATGTAAACATTATATGAAGTGGCGTTATTTAACGTGACTAGTGATACATTTATTACATCCCGGCGTAGCAAATGCACCGTGCTCTACCAACGGAGTTGTCATGCATTGAGACTTCAGTTCAAACAGAGACACCATCTTCACGCCACCGCGTCAAACCAGAACTACACTTGATGGGCTTGTCACAGAATCGGTTGAGCTCAGCTTGGTGCAGCTCAATAGTGTGAAAAGCCTTCTAGAATCTTTATCAAATGAGGAATAACCTCGAGGCGTTCTTGTAGGAGCTGCCTGTCCTCCTGCAGTCTGGACAGCTCTTTCTGGGAAGCTACATCTGGATGTGGGTCCATTGGTCTGGTTTCTGCTGTGTCTCTGGTCTGTTCCTGGTCTAGCTGGGACTGTAGCTGGGTCTGAAGCTGGGTCTGAAGCTGGGTCTGAAGCTGGGTCTGAAGCTGGGTCTGAAGCTCGTTCACCTGCAGGGATGGGATCCAGACAAGAAAGAAAATATCAACTTTGACTATGGGGGTATGTGGGTTTTAATTATACACTCGAGGATAAATCCAAAGAGGGAATTATCTTTACTTCACGTTTATTTAACCAGGAAAGAACCTTGAGTTTATAGAAACCTCTTTTGCAAGGGCAACCTGAAAATACTCAGGAAAAAATAAAAAATAACTAACCTGTCCCTGTGAGTCCCGTAGATGGTCCTGCAGCTGACTGATCCTCTGCCTCTTTCCCTTCAGACTGGCCAGACAGCGCTGTAACTCTGCCCGGAGCTCCTTCACAGCCAAGTCCTCCTTCTCTCTGGGCAGCTTTGGGTGGGGCTCAGACACTCCCAACAGAGGAGTGCTACGGCACAGAAGGCCTTTTAATCCAAATCAATTTACAGACCGTGCACAAGTTTGTATTATGTGTGTGGTGCTTGCGGGATTTGAACCAACGACCCTGGCGTTACAAGCACCATTACCAACTGAGCCATTCAGGACCACTAACAATACACATGATAAAGTATCTTAATAGATAAGACTGGCGGTCTGGAGCTGATTAAACTGAACAGGGTTGGGGCCTCAATTCTTTTTCAATTCCAGGAAAATAAACTGATATTTTAACTTCTCATTTATTTAAACTTCCTGAATTTGACTGAAATGAAATGGAATTGACCTCAACCCTGAAACTGAAACCAAATAGAAACATGAAGTTTATGTCTAAGGGCACCAACAGTCAAATGTTACATTGCGTACCTGTGAATTCGTCCATTCTCACAGCGAGTCTTCTTGATCCCCAGGTCTACATAGGAGTCAGACAGCTGGTTCTCCCAGACATCTCCTCCGGTCACCTCAACAGAGAGGACTCCATGTTTCACAACAGACTCATACAGACAGATCTGCTCCTTCAGCTCAGACAACTCCTCCTGAGATGGAGAAAATAAATGGAACATAACATATTAGAACTGCTATAATAAGGTATTAGATATAAAGCCTTATATATAAACAGGTAGTAAAAGGTTGATCTGCACAGTCAGATCCTGTAGAAACCAAGAGGTGACAGACGTGTTATAACCACTAAAGAAGGCATTATAAAGTCTCATGAATGCTTATAACAGGTATTATTATAGGTTGATCTGCTGTAGAAACCAAGGAGAGCGGTTTTACATGATACGGTTACATTATTTAGTTACATTTTAACTCAACAAGTGAAGCAGAAACCAAAAGTAAAAGTGTTTGCTTGATATTTTTTTTTAGATATTCTACATTTCTGGATACAAACCAAGGGAATACCTGCAAGGCTTTGTTCATGTTGTCACTCATGGTCTTGGCTGACTGAGTCTGTTGTAGTTTCATTTGCAGCTGGCCCATCTCCTGGACTGAACCTAAAGGACAAACAGGTGGTGGACAGAGGGGGCTTCAACAAACAGGTGGTGGACAGAGGGGGCGTCGACAAACAGGTGGAGGACAGAGGGGGCGTCGACAAACAGGTGGTGGACAGAGGGGGCTTCAACAAACAGGTGGTGGACAGAGGGGGCGTCGACAAAATAGTGGTGGACAGAGGGGGCGTCGACAAACAGGTGGTGGACAGAGGGGGCTTCAACAAACAGGTGGTGGACAGAGGGGGCGTCGACAAACAGATGGTGGACAGAGGGGGCTTCAACAAACAGGTGGTGGACAGAGGGGGCTTCAACAAACAGGTGGTGGACAGAGGGGGCTTCAACAAACAGGTGGTGGACAGAGGGGGCTTCAACAAACAGGTGGTGGACAGAGGGGGCGTCGACAAACAAGTTGTGGACAGAGGGGGCGTCGACAAACAGGTAGTGGACAGAGGGGGCGTCGACAAACAAGTTGTGGACAGAGGGGGCGTCGACAAACAAGTTGTGGACATCAACAAGCATTTCCCAAGGTGGTGAAACAGACCCGGACACACACCAGTCTGTAGCAGTTTGGCACACTGCTGCTGGCTCTCCTGTAGGCGCTGTGTGAGAGTGTTGATGACTCCTGCTCTCTCCACCTGCTCCTCCTCTCTCCGTCTGTCCTGCTGCCTCACCTGATCACGCAGACCCTGGACCACCTCCGCCTGGATGATACCACAGCCACTGAAGTGGTTAGTCCGGGATTCACCGACAGCAATGTGACAACTCTTAGGTTCACAGTCTATCGTGACCCGAGATTACCCAGGACCAATACAGCAAATTTCACCACAGATTATTTTAAAGCCTTCGGTTATAATAGATTCATTACATTGTCATAAGCATGCATGAACCTCTTAATTAGCTCAAGATAATCAAAATAATCAAGATAATCAAGTGTGATACCAAAGAACAAACGCTAAGTGATCATGTTTACTGGTTAATATGGAGGTCAACATCAATTCCACTGGGTCCTGACCTGTTCTTCCAGGGCCTGATCGCAGGTGTCCAGTCTCTGCTGTAACACCAGCAGCTTGGCGTCGTGCTGCTCTCTGACCACTGTTAGGTCTCTGTCGTGTTGCTCTCGGAGTCTCGACAGACTGTCTGACCGACACAGTTCTGTCATCTGCTGCTGCATGCTGTCTACCGCTGCCTCCGCCACACGCTGCTTCTTGGTGTTCTGGAGGGATAGACACACACACACACAGACACAAAGAGAAACAGACACACAGAGAAACAGACACACACACAGACAGACACAGACGACACACACACACACACACACAGACACAGACGACACACACACACACACACACACACAGAGAAACAGAGACACACACACACACTGTTTCCGCAGGCTTATTCTCACCTCTCCCATAGTGTGCACTGCACACTCCCCATCGTGAATCTACAAGCGTTGGCGAAAGCGTGAAATGAGGTAGGTTCCCAACATGGTTAAATCCATGAAAAGGAGCACATTTTGGGAGAAGGGTAGAGAATTGGGGGGCAACCATAGTGTCTATAACAGGGCTCTCCAAAACTGTTCCTGGAGTGCTACCCTCCTGTAGGTTCGGAGTCAAAAACCTACAGGAGGGTGTCTCTACTGTAAGTGGCTATGGATAAGAGTCTGCTAAATGACTCAGTACTGTAAGTGACTCTGGATAAGAGAGTCTGCTAAATGACTCACTACTGTTAGTGACTCTGGATAAGAGAGTCTGCTAAATGACTCACTACTGTTAGTGACTCTGGATAAGAGAGTCTGCTAAATGACTCACTACTGTTAGTGACTCTGGATAAGAGAGTCTGCTAAATGACTCACTACTGTTAGTGACTCTGGATAAGACAGTCTGCTAAATGACTCACTACTGTTAGTGACTCTGGATAAGAGAGTCTGCTAAATGACTCACTACTGTTAGTGACTCTGGATAAGAGAGTCTGCTAAATGACTCACTACTGTTAGTGACTCTGGATAAGAGAGTCTGCTAAATGACTCACTACTGTAAGTGACTCTGGGTGAGAGTCTGCTAAATGACTCACTACTGTAAGTGACTCTGGGTAAGAGTCTGCTAAATGACTCACTACTGTAAGTGACTCTGGATAAGAGAGTCTGCTAAATGACTCACTACTGTAAGTGACTCTGGATAAGAGAGTCTGCTAAATGACTCACTACTGTAAGTGACTCTGGATAAGAGAGTCTGCTAAATGACTCACTACTGTAAGTGGCTCTGGATAAGAGAGTCTGCTAAATGACTCACTACTGTAAGTGGCTCTGGATAAGAGAGTCTGCTAAATGACTCACTACTAAAAATGTAAATAAAAATAAATAAATGTTTATTCATATCATGTTTCTTTTGACTTTGCCTAAAAATTAATAAACGATGTATGGTGATGGTGTAGACTATATTACATGGATTTATTAGACTTTTTCAAATGTAGATGTCAGTGGCTTGTAGGCTGTGTGTGGAGGCCTGTAGATGCTACATGTGTTTGTTAATTAACGGTCCATGAGACCAGGAGAATAACCGGCTGACAAAATGTCATGACAGCCACAGCCCTCGATACAACTTTCTAATCCAACTGACTAGAAATTGAATACAGGTCTCCCATCAACAACCCAGGTGTAAATCCAACCCAGGTGTAAATCCAACCCAGGTGTAAATCCAACCCAGGTGTAAATCCAACCCAGGTGTAATCCAACCCAGGTGTAAATCCAACCCAGGTGTAAATCCAACCCAGGTGTAAATCCAACCCAGGTGTAAATGCAACCCAAAATACATTATCGTCATGGTAACATCAACAGACGTCAACCGTACCTCATGATCTCGGTCAGTAAGAGCCTGAACCTGCAGCTCCAGAGACGTAACGCTAGTCTGCAGCAGCACCTCTCTCTCCTTGGCCTCCTCCATCACTCTGCAGGACTCCTTCAGACTCACAGCCAGACCCTCCTTCTCATCTGCGAGGAGAGGGGGGGGGGAACAGGAGAGAGAAACATCTAGGTATTCAGGTGTGACAGAGTGCATTCAGGTCTGCCATGAGACGGCCTGGAGCTCACAAGCTTCCGCAACAAAGCACACCGCTCAAAGCCATCCCCTCTTAGCCAACAGAGCAAGAGACTCCGATGAGCGTCGGTTGTCTAGTAGGATTCAGATCTAAGGAAAACATGTTACGGGTGACTTTTCACTTCCACTACACCACGCTCGTGACAGTTCAAGAAGTGGGTCAGTAGACTGAGCTAACTAGGTAGCATGCTAGCATCTGGTTTCAGTGTCCACGCACCTCTCACGATGGCAAACTGATGCTCCAAGTATCTCATATTGCGTCTTGAATCCTCCAGTTTCTGCTCCAGGTCTTCGATCTGTCTCAGCTGGGCCTTGTTGAGGATCTGGAGCTGGGCTAGCTGCTGAGTGTCTGTAGTACCTGGGACACACGCAACAACAATTAATCTCCTATCTTATCAATAAACAACAACAGAACAGGTCACATTTTCAATACATCCTAGTAAAATATCTGAAAAAAAAAAGAAAAGAAATTTCATGTAATTCTTTGGCCAACTTTGTCAAAAGATCATGAATATCCAACCAAGACCATGTGAAAAGACTTACTCTGTGCCGAGTCCAGGAAGTCTCTCTGCAGCTGGTCATAGTGGTCGTCAAGCTGCTGGTGGGGGACCTCGGAGTTGAACATCTTGGGCTGAATGGCAGGCTGGTAGGGGTTGTAGTTGGCCTTATAACGGTCTCCTGATCCCACACTGTCAAACTTCTACAGGAAGACAACAGAACAACAGTGAGACAATTAATCAATTTGATCAGCCCAGAGACTAACGCATTTCAATGCATTAATAACATGATTCTAATTTTGTTAAATGCCACATTTCATGCAGTCACATTACTGTCCTTAAAAATATTATTTTTTTTAAAATATAAAATAAATCGACTCGTCAAAGTCTTGTTGAACACCTCCAATAGAAGTCCAATGTTTTACAAAATATGGCAGCCGATACTGGATAAATGGTCGAGTCCCGCTTCATAACTGGGTTGACGATCTGCTGCTACTCTGTGCTGTACTCCACTCAATATTTATTTTTGGCTTCAACTACACTGCTTGTAATGACTATATGCTGTCTTCTTATACATGTACCACCTAATAGGATTTAGTTTTATTCTGTGTATGTGTGAGTTAACTTTAGTTTTGTCCTCTAAATTGGCCATCCCATTCAACAGTACAATGAATGTCATCGTTTGTATTGCTGTCTTTTTTTATTTAACTTTTTATTGGAAAATAATAAACATATTATTAAAAATATATATTTTTGAAGTAAAAAAAAAACAAATATGACCCCACTCACTTGGACATGTTTCCTGGTGCTGTTCTGATCCTCACCAGCGTAGTTCTGCTCGTCCCCATGGCCCCCCACTACTCTCTGGTACTCCACCCCAGGGAGAACAGCCTCACGTGGGTACAGCTCATCTCCATACACCCCTTCCTCCGTGGAGAAATCAGGGCCGGCTGCTGCAGACTGCTCAGTACCTACGCTGGTGTACGTGCAACCCTCGCCATGGCCATAGTGCTGCTCTTCCTGTTTGGAGAGGACATGAAGGTGTTTGTTGTTTTTAACCCCGCCTGACTTCAGTTGCAACTAAAATGTCATAAAGAGCTACATATGAAGAGAATATATATGTCTTAGGCTCATAATTAAAAACCCTGGGGCTGGTTTCCCAGACACAGATTAAGCCTAAGAAACATTTCCAAAGGAGATGAAGATCCCTCGAAACATCCTTTTAGTTCAGGACTCGTCTTGGTGATTTCTTAGGGCATTTCAAGTTTTTTAAAACACATGACGTACATGCTGGTACTCAGTCAGTCCTTGCTGGTCCCAGTCCTGGGGGTGACTGGCATGGTTGGCATGGCCGTTGATCTGCCCAACGACAGCAGCCTCCTCGTAGGGGTACTCTTCATGGTAGGAGCCGTGGTCATAGTCCTTCTCATAGTTCTGCAAAGGACAATATTGGTTTCCCTTGAAAATATGTTGGAAATAACACGTCCCTGGATATTACACTTAACACAAGACCTCGATATGAACCCACGACCTCGATATGAACCCATGACCTCGATATGAACCCATGACCTCGATATGAACCCACGACCTCGATATGAACCCACGACCTCGATATGAACCCACGACCTCGATATGAACCCACGACCTCGATATGAACCCACGACCTCGATATGAACCCACGACCTCGATATGAACCCACGACCTCGATATGAACCCACGACCTCGATATGAACCCACGACACACATTCATCACTGACAAGGAAAGTATTGTTTGTTTGAAATGCTTACTTCTTCACGTGAGGCAGGTGTTTGGCGATCGGACCATTCAGTGTGTTGGTGATTCCACGTAGGCTGTTGTGATCTGAGAAATCAATACAACATAAATAAAAGTCCTACTAAAAAGGTGTATGGAATGACGATCAATACAAAACGTACAGCTCATCTGATTAGACTATTCATTGTTTGAGAAGGACAGAACATTTGAATAACTTGTGAATAAATTTGTGTTCTGCATTAGCCCATGATGGCTATTAGCCTAAATGTACCAACATTCAAACGTGTGGCCTACTGGGCAACGCCACCTAGCGGGCAATGCCACAGGGCTGGTGCACATATACTACACCATGTGTGCGAGTACAAATCCAGACCACACCTCCACTCCCCCTCTGCTGCTGCAACTACTATTCTCCCTCTGCTGCAACTACTATTCTCCCTCTGCTGCAACTACTATTCTCCCTCTGCTGCAACTACTATTCTCCCTCTGCTGCAGCTACTATTCTCCCTCTGCTGCAACTACTATTCTCCCTCTGCTGCAGCTACTATTCTCCCTCTGCTGCAACTACTATTCTCCCTCTGCTGCAACTACTATTCTCCCTCTGCTGCAACTACTATTCTCCCTCTGCTGCAGCTACTATTCTCCCTCTGCTGCAACTACTATTCTCCCTCTGCTGCAGCTACTATTCTCCCTCTGCTGCAACTACTATTCTCCCTCTGCTGCAACTACTATTCTCCCTCTGCTGCAGCTACTATTCTCCCTCTGCTGCAGCTACTATTCTCCCTCTGCTGCAGCTACTATTCTCCCTCTGCTGCAGCTACTATTCTCCCTCTGCTGCAACTACTATTCTCCCTCTGCTGCAACTACTATTCTCCCTCTGCTGCAACTACTATTCTCCCTCTGCTGCAACTACTATTCTCCCTCTGCTGCAACTACTATTCTCCCTCTGCTGCAACTACTATTCTCCCTCTGCTGCAACTACTATTCTCCCTCTGCTGCAACTACTATTCTCCCTCTGCTGCAACTACTATTCTCCCTCTGCTGCAGCTACTATTCTCCCTCTGCTGCAGCTACTATTCTCCCTCTGCTGCAGCTACTATTCTCCCTCTGCTGCAGCTACTATTCTCCCTCTGCTGCAACTACTATTCTCCCTCTGCTGCAACTACTATTCTCCCTCTGCTGCAACTACTATTCTCCCTCTGCTGCAACTACTATTCTCCCTCTGCTGCAACTACTATTCTCCCTCTGCTGCAGCTACTATTCTCCCTCTGCTGCAACTACTATTCTCCCTCTGCTGCAACTACTATTCTCCCTCTGCTGCAACTACTATTCTCCCTCTGCTGCAACTACTATTCTCCCTCTGCTGCAACTACTATTCTCCCTCTGCTGCAGCTACTATTCTCCCTCTGCTGCAGCTACTATTCTCCCTCTGCTGCAGCTACTATTCTCCCTCTGCTGCAGCTACTATTCTCCCTCTGCTGCAACTACTATTCTCCCTCTGCTGCAGCTACTATTCTCCCTCTGCTGCAACTACTTTTCTCCCTCTGCTGCTACTTCTCTCCCTCTCCATTTCATCTCCGGCTGAAAAATAAATAACCTTACCTGTTCCGTGTGTCTGGGTTGCTGCAGGCAGAGCAGTCCAGCTCAGGAGAGGAGGAGTCTCTGCTGTCCTCCAGCATGTCATCAGGCAGGTCAGTGAGCAGCTTGTGGAGCTAGAGAAGAAGAAACAACACGTCATCGGGCAGGTCAGTGAGCAGCTTGTGGAGCTAGAGAAGAAGAAACAACACGTCATCAGGCAGGTCAGTGAGCAGCTTGTGGAGCTAGAGAAGAAGAAACAACACGTCATCAGGCAGGTCAGTGAGCAGCTTGTGGAGCTAGAGAAGAAGAAACAACACGTCATCAGGCAGGTCAGTGAGCAGCTTGTGGAGCTAGAGAAGAAGAAACAACACGTCATCGGGCAGGTCAGTGAGCAGCTTGTGGAGCTAGAGAAGAAGAAACAACACGTCATCGGGCAGGTCAGTGAGCAGCTTGTGGAGCTAGAGAAGAAGAAACAACACGTCATCAGGCAGGTCAGTGAGCAGCTTGTGGAGCTAGAGAAGAAGAAACAACACGTCATCAGGCAGGTCAGTGAGCAGCTTGTGGAGCTAGAGAAGAAGAAACAACACGTCATCGGGCAGGTCAGTGAGCAGCTTGTGGAGCTAGAGAAGAAGAAACAACACGTCATCAGGCAGGTCAGTGAGCAGCTTGTGGAGCTAGAGAAGAAGAAACAACACGTCATCAGGCAGGTCAGTGAGCAGCTTGTGGAGCTAGAGAAGAAGAAACAACACGTCATCAGGCAGGTCAGTGAGCAGCTTGTGGAGCTAGAGAAGAAACACAACAAGTGGACTCACTGTGTGGTAGTTACTTACCTTGGTTACTGAGTTATACAATGACACCGTCTAGGAAAACAGTGGGGGCAACCACTCAAATAGTTCAACGAATGCCCTCAGCCAGGAGTTATAGAAAAACTGGAGAATGTTCACAGGACTGCTTAAAAGATAGGTATGTATTTCTAAACAAACAAATACCAATTTTTAAAGTGCATCTTTCCTCCAAAATCCAACATGTGAAAATCATCTTTCCATTTTCACTGTAGTCATTTCTGATTTGACACAAACTGCATGAAGCAAATAACCTCCAGCGCTGAGGGACACAACAAGCCAGCGTTGAGGGACACAACAAGCCAGCGTTGAGGGACACAACAAGCCAGCGTTGAGGGACAAAACAAACCAGCGTTGAGGGACACAACAAGCCAGCGTTGAGGGACACAACAAGCCAGCGTTGAGGGACAAAACAGGCCAGCGTTGAGGGACACAACAAGCCAGCGTTGAGGGACACAACAAGCCAGCGTTGAGGGACAAAACAAGCCAGCGTTGAGGGACAAACAAGCCAGCGTTGAGGGACAAACAAGCCAGCGTTGAGGGACAAACAAGCCAGCGCTGAGGGACAAAACAAGCCAGCGCTGAGGGACAAAACAAGCCAGCGTTGAGGGACAAACAAGCCAGCGCTGAGGGACAAAACAAGCCAGCGCTGAGGGACAAAACAAGCCAGCGCTGAGGGACAAAACAAGCCAGCGCTGAGGGACAAAACAAGCCAGCGTTGAGGGACACAACAAGCCAGCGTTGAGGGACAAACAAGCCAGCGTTGAGGGACACAACAAGCCAGCGTTGAGGGACAAAACAAGCCAGCGTTGAGGGACACAACAAGCCAGCGTTGAGGGACACAACAAACCAGCGTTGAGGGACAAAACAAGCCAGCGTTGAGGGACACAACAAGCCAGCGTTGAGGGACAAACAAGCCAGCGTTGAGGGACAAAACAAGCCAGCGTTGAGGGACAAAACAAGCCAGCGCTGAGGGACAAAACAAGCCAGCGCTGAGGGACAAAACAAGCCAGCGTTGAGGGACACAACAAGCCAGCGTTGAGGGACACAACAAGCCAGCGTTGAGGGACACAACAAGCCAGCGTTGAGGGACAAAACAAGCCAGCGTTGAGGGACACAACAAGCCAGCGTTGAGGGACACAACAAACCAGCGTTGAGGGACAAAACAAGCCAGCGTTGAGGGACACAACAAGCCAGCGTTGAGGGACAAACAAGCCAGCGTTGAGGGACAAAACAAGCCAGCGTTGAGGGACAAAACAAGCCAGCGCTGAGGGACAAAACAAGCCAGCGCTGAGGGACAAAACAAGCCAGCGCTGAGGGACAAAACAAGCCAGCGTTGAGGGACACAACAAGCCAGCGTTGAGGGACAAACAAGCCAGCGCTGAGGGACAAACAAGCCAGCGTTGAGGGACACAACAAGCCAGCGTTGAGGGACAAACAAGCCAGCGTTGAGGGACACAACAAGCCAGCGTTGAGGGACACAACAAGCCAGCGTTGAGGGACACAACAAGCCAGCGCTGAGGGACACAACAAGCCAGCGTTGAGGGACACAACAAGCCAGCGTTGAGGGACACAACAAGCCAGCGTTGAGGGACACAACAAGCCAGCGCTGAGGGACAAAACAAGCCAGCGTTGAGGGACACAACAAGCCAGCGTTGAGGGACACAACAAGCCAGCGCTGTGGGACACAACAAGCCAGCGTTGAGGGACACAACAAGCCAGCGCTGTGGGACACAACAAGCCAGCGTTGAGGGACACAACAAGCCAGCGCTGTGGGACACAACA
The DNA here is from genome assembly GCF_013265735.2 of Oncorhynchus mykiss. Lineage (NCBI taxonomy): Eukaryota > Metazoa > Chordata > Actinopteri > Salmoniformes > Salmonidae > Oncorhynchus > Oncorhynchus mykiss. The sequence goes on from NC_050570.1 coordinate 6,854,444, forward strand.
AGCCAGCGTTGAGGGACAAACAAGCCAGCGTTGAGGGACACAACAAGCCAGCGCTGAGGGAAAGCTTAGCTCCTCCTCACCTAATGTCCAACAGCAACTCTTCACTAAGTCAGGCGTCACGCCCATGCGAACAGACTCCCACGACAGGTTTCCCTGACAGCCATCAACATACACGTGCTCTACACTACCGAGAGCGACAGCCCTGAGTGAAGAGTAAAGGCTGAAAACGCACCCTATTACCTTTAGTTAACTTCCTTTCTGGCCAGCCATGCTCAAATGTAATGCACTTACTATACAGGAAATAGGGTGACATTTCAGTAGACTCTAGCCTGAAGTAGCCTACAGTAGACTCTAGCCTGAAGTAGCCTCTAGCCTGAAGTAGCCTACAGTAGACTGTAGCCTGAAGTAGCCTAAAGTAGACTCTAGCCTGAAGTAGCCTAAAGTAGACTCTAGCCTGAAGTAGCCTAAAGTAGACTCTAGCCTGAAGTAGCCTAAAGTAGACTCTAGCCTGAAGTAGCCTCTAGCCTAAAGTAGCCTACAGTAGACTCTAGCCTGAAGTAGCCTCTAGCCTGAAGTAGCCTCTAGCCTGAAGTAGCCTAAAGTAGCCTCTAGCCTGAAGTAGCCTAAAGTAGCCTCTAGCCTGAAGTAGCCTAAAGTAGCCTCTAGCCTGAAGTAGCCTAAAGTAGCCTCTAGCCTGAAGTAGCCTAAAGTAGCCTCTAGCCTGAAGTAGCCTAAAGTAGCCTCTAGCCTGAAGTAGCCTAAAGTAGCCTCTAGCCTGAAGTAGCCTAAAGTAGCCTCTAGCCTGAAGTAGCCTAAAGTAGCCTCTAGCCTGAAGTAGCCTAAAGTAGCCTCTAGCCTGAAGTAGCCTCTAGCCTGAAGCCTTCCTCTAGCCTGAAGCCTTCCTCTAGCCTGAAGCCTTCCTCTAGCCTGAAGCCTTCCTCTAGCCTGAAGCCTTCCTCTAGCCTGAAGCCTTCCTCTAGCCTGAAGCCTTCCTCTAGCCTGAAGCCTTCCTCTAGCCTGAAGCCTTCCTCTAGCCTGAAGCCTTCCTCTAGCCTGAAGCCTTCCTCTAGCCTGAAGCCTTCCTCTAGCCTGAAGCTTTCCTCTAGCCTGAAGCCTTCCTCTAGCCTGAAGCCTTCCTCTAGCCTGAAGCCTTCCTCTAGCCTGAAGCCTTCCTCTAGCCTGAAGCCTTCCTCTAGCCTGAAGCCTTCCTCTAGCCTGAAGCCTTCCTCTAGCCTGAAGTAGACTCTAGCCTGAAGTAGACTCTAGCCTGAAGTAGACTCTAGCCTGAAGTAGACTCTAGCCTGAAGTAGACTCCAGCCTGTATTAGACTGTAGCCTGAAGTAGCCTGTAGCCTGAAGTAGCCTGAAGTAGACTGTAGCCTGAAGTAGCCTGTAGTCTGAAGTAGCCTGTAGCCTGAAGTAGACTGTAGCCTGAAGTAGCCTGTAGCCTGTAGCCTGAAGTAGCCTGTAGCCTGAAGTAGACTGTAGCCTGAAGTAGCCTGTAGCAGCCTGTAGTCTGAAGTAGCCTGTAGCCTGAAGTAGACTGTAGCCTGAAGTAGCCTGTAGCCTGAAGTAGCCTGTAGCCTGAAGTAGACTGTAGCCTGAAGTAGCCTGTAGCCTGAAGTAGCCTGTAGCCTGAAGTAGCCTGTAGTCTGAAGTAGCCTGAAGTAGACGGTAGCCTGTAGACTGCAGCCTGAAGTAGACTGCAGCCTGTAGTAGACTGCAGCCTGTAGTAGACTGCAGCCTGTAGTAGACTGTAGCCTGTAGTAGACTGTAGCCTGTAGTAGACTGCAGCCTGTAGTAGACTGTAGCCTGAAGTAGACTGCAGCCTGAAGTAGACTGCAGCCTGAAGTAGCCTGTAGCCTGAAGTAGACTGCAGCCTGTAGCCTGAAGTAGACTGTAGCCTGTAGCCTGAAGTAGACTGTAGCCTGTAGCCTGAAGTAGACTGTGGCCTGTAGCCTGAAGTAGACTGTAGCCTGAAGTAGCCTGCAGCCTGAAGTAGCCTGAAGCCTGAAGTAGCCTGAAGCCTGAAGTAGCCTGAGTGAAGGGAACAGGGAAAGGCAGAGACAGCTACTTACTTCCCATAAGGACTGTTGGATGTTCCTCACATTTTCCACCGTGTCCTCAATCATAGGAGGCATATCCCCAACCAGAGCAGAACTCACTAAAATGTCCCACTCGGGGAGTTATCAACAGAAGTGAGGAAACGCATCAACTTCAGCTCCTGAGCCACATGATTCCAGTCTGGTGTCGCCACACAGAGGATCATTCTTGTGTGACGATGAAACATTCGAAGGCAATGGGGCCAGACATGTTCTAGGCTAGCCTTGTGTTCCCAGTCAGTCGGCTCTATTGTTGGTTCTCACACACATCATACAGCCTGGTTAACTGGAGCAGACCCAACATTTTTCACATGACTGACTTTGCGCATAACAGCCTCCTGTACGTACAGCATACACACAAAAATGTAGTCAGTTCTCTGTAGAATAAATCCAGTTTTTTTTAAACGCAATGTTAATCCAATGATAATCCAGTCCAGTCAGGGCTTCAATAATCCAGCCATGCTTGATCTAGTCTAGTAAAAATGCAACTCTAATGTTTTATAATCCATAGAGTGAGCAGTCTGGTATAGTCAAATCTAGTTGAACGCAACCCTGCTCCAGCTTCACTCTACTGAGAGTGTGAGAGAGACAGACAGAGATATTATGATGTTTAACTTTAAAAAAAGAGAAAATACAGAGTAGAGCTAGCAGGTTCAGCGTTGAACAGAGCAGAGCAGAGCTAGCCTCACTATGACAACAGGCTGACAGCCTTTCACCTGCCTGCCTGGGTCAATAATATCCCAGCACAGCACAGCACAGCACAGGTAACAGGTTCAGGGTTGAACAGAGCAGATGGCTGAGAGGTGAGTAACACACCGAGTATGCCTACATCTGATTGGAGCAGGCGGTATGTTAGAAATACAAAGAAAACACCAGGCTACATCCTAAAGGCTTACCCTCCTCAAGGTTCCCACTGTACAGATACCCTCCTCAAGGTTCCCACTGTACCCTCCTCAAGGTTCCCACTGTACATATACCCTCCTCAAGGTTCCCACTGTACAGATACCCTCCTCAAGGTTCCCACTGAACAGATACCCTCCTCAAGGTTACCACTGAACAGATACCCCCCTCAAGGTTCCCACTGTACAGATACCCTCCTCAAGGTTCCCACCGAACAGATACCCTCCTCAAGGTTCCCACCGAACAGATACCCTCCTCAAGGTTCCCACCGAACAGATACCCTCCTCAAGGTTCCCACCGAACAGATACCCTCCTCAAGGTTCCCACCGAACAGATACCCTCCTCAAGGTTCCCACCGAACAGATACCCTCCTCAAGGTTCCCACCGAACAGATACCCTCCTCAAGGTTCCCACCGAACAGATACCCTCCTCAAGGTTCCCACCGAACAGATACCCTCCTCAAGGTTCCCACCGAACAGATACCCTCCTCAAGGTTCCCACGAACAGATACCCTCCTCAAGGTTCCCACTGTACAGATACCCTCGTCAAGGTTCCCACTGTACAGATACCCTCCTCAAGGTTCCCACTGTACAGATACCCTCCTCAAGGTTCCCACTGTACAGATACCCTCCTCAAGGTTCCCACTGTACAGATACCCTCCTCAAGGTTCCCACTGTACAGATACCCTCCTCAAGGTTCCCACTGTACAGATACCCTCCTCAAGGTTCCCACTGAACAGATACCCTCCTCAAGGTTCCCACTGACCCACTGTACAAAACAACTACTAAAGAGTGGGCAGTGTAACCATTCAGATCACATAGAAGATTCCTGCCTAAAAAATACCACAATATTAGAGATGATGTCATGAAACATTTTCCGGATGAGAAGACCGACCCAGGCCCTCTTCAGCAAATCTGACCCAGGCCCTCTTCAGCAAATCTGACCCAGGCCCTCTTCAGCAAATCTGACCCAGGCCCTCTTCAGCAAATCTGACCCAGGCCCTCTTCAGCAAATCTGACCCAGGCCCTCTTCAGCAAATCTGACCCAGGCCCTCTTCAGTAAATCTGACCCAGACCCTCTTCAGTAAATCTGACCCAGACCCTCTTCAGTAAATCTGACCCAGACCCTCTTCAGTAAATCTGACCCAGACCCTCTTCAGTAAATCTGACCCAGACCCTCTTCAGTAAATCTGAAGAACATGTCTATCTACGTTCGACAATCATTAAAAAAATAAAAATTAACTTTCAAATTAGACATTTCACTGTCTATGCTCAACCTTGGTAAAAGCCTGTGCATTCCAAAGAAGCGTTTATTAACATCCCTTCAGATGAGCCATGACTAACGTGGTTACTAAATATGCTGATTAAGTGCGTCGGCATAGCTACTGTTTTTCGGTGTCCACATCACTAAGAATCTATCATGGTCCACAGCACAGACACACACCAACACAGTCCTGAAGTGGGCACAACAACGCCTCTTCCACACTCAGGAGGCTGAAAAGATTTGGCATGGGCACTCAGATCCTCCAAAAAGTTCTACAGCTGCCCAACTTACAGAAACGTTTGACCTCTGTCACTGCCAACAAAGGGTATATAACAAAGTATTGAGATAAACTTTTGTTGTTATTGACCAAGTACTTATTTTCCACCATAAATTTGCTAATAAATTCATAAAAAAATCCTACAATGTGATTTTCTGGATTTTTTTTCTTCTCATTTTGTCTGTCATAGTTGAAGTGTACCTACGATGAAAATTACAGGCCTCTCTCATCTTTTTAAGTGGGAGAACATGCACAATTGGTGGCTGACTAAATACTTTTTTGCCCCACTGTGTGTGTGTGTGTGTGTGTGTGTGTGTGTGTGTGTGTGTGTGTGTGTGTGTGTGTGTGTGTGAAATATATATGTAATAATGACAATTACAACAATACTGAATGAACACTTTTATTTAAAATAATACATAAATAAAATCAATTTAGTCTCATAAATAATTAAACATGTTTTTTTTGGTTTAAATAACACAAAAACAGTGTTGGAGAAGTAAAAGTGCAATATGTGCCATGTAAAAAATCTAACGTTTAAGTTCTTTGCTCAGAACATGAGAACATATAATAGCTGGTGGTTCCTTTTAACATGAGTCTTCAATATTCCCAGGTAAGAAGCTTTAGGTTGTATTTATTATAGGAATATTTCTCCCTATACCATTTGTATTTCATATACCTTTGACTATTGGATGTTCTTATAGGCACTATAGTATTGCCAGCCTAATCTCGGGAGTTGAAAGGCTTGAATTCATAAACAGCACTGTGCTTCAAGTATTGCGAAGAGCTGCTGGCAAACGCAGGAAAGTGTTGTTTGAATGAATGTTTACGAGTCTGCTGCTGCCTACCACCACTGTCAGACTGCTATATCAAATATCAAATCATAGACTGAATTATAATATAATAAACACACAGAAATACGAGCCTTGGGTCATTAATATGGTCAAATCCGGAAACTAACATCTCGAAGACAAAACATTTATTCTCTCAGTGAAATATGGAACCGTTCTGTATTCTAACTAACGGATGGCATCCCTAAGTCAAATATTGCTGTTACATTGCACAACCTTCAATGTTATGTCATAATTATGTAAAATTATCCTCGTGGAGTGCAATGTAATCGGTGTCCAAAAATGCCGATTGTTATGAAAACTTGAACCTCGGCCCTGCCGATTAATCAGTCGACCTCTAATTACTTGAACTCTGTGGAGCATTTATTTGGGCTGCAATTCCTGACATGCAGTTAACTCTAATGAACTTATCCTCTGCGGCAGAGTTAACCCTGGGTCTTCCTTTCCTGTGGCGGTCCTCATGAGAGCCAGTTTCATCATAGCGCTTGATGGTTTTTGCGACTGCACTTAAAGAAACTTTCAAAGTTGTTGACATTTTCTGCATTGACTGACCATGTCTTAAAGTAATGATGGACTGTCGTTTCTCTTTGCTTATTTGAGCTGTTCTTGCCATAATATGGACTTGGCTTTTTACCAAATAGGGTTATCTTCTGCATACCACCCCTACCTTGTCACAACACAACTGATTGGCTCAAACGCATTAAGAAGGAAAGAAATTCCGCAAATTAACAAGGCACATCTGTTAATTGAAACGCATTCCAGGTGACTACCTCATGAAGCTGGTTGAGAGAATGCCAAGAGCGTGCAATGCTGTCTTCAAGGCAAAAGGTGGCTACTTAGAAGAATCTCAAATAGAAAATATATTTAGATTTGTTTAACACTTTTTTGGTTACTACATGATTCCATGTGTCATTTCATAGTTTTGACTTCACTATTATTCTACAATGTAGTAAAAATTTAATAAGAGTTAGGTGTCCAAACTCTGTATACAGTACCAGTCCAAGGTTTGGACACGCCTACTCATTCCAAGGTTTCAGAGGAGTAGCAGCTACACTTCGATAAATAAGATCACCATGATCAAGAACAGATCAAATAAGGTTGACTGAATAATCTGCTTCCTACTCCAAGGATTCAATCATTTTAGCTAGACAAGGAAGCCTTGAAATGGGCCGATAATTATAAATATCACTACTATCCCAGCCCTTACGGGAGTGGCAACACAAGAGCTGATGTCTACTATCTGCAAAAACCCTCTGAATTGAGGTCACACTGAAACCATTGTCAGACAACATAATAGCAACACTGTTTCATAGGCACATGATACATTTCTGATCCACTACCCTAAAAACAAGCAAGTTTATCAACAACAAAAAACAGCCTGTGTGTTAGAGAGAGAATGACCTTTCGTACCTCTTGCTCTCGGGCATAGTCCTCTGGGTCGTATTCCTCCTCCTCATGTTGAGTTTGCAGAGCAGCACTATCAAAGTCGATGGACATGATGATCAGTACTAACACTGAGAGAAGACCTGAGAAAGCACAAGAGAGCGCAGATGTTCATGACGTGGCTGTGTATTTGATTGACAGTGAGGGCGGAGGGCTCACACAAACCACACATCTCGTATCAGAAACATTGTCATTATGCCTTTAGTACGACTCAAAACAACACCGAGCTAGCTAACGTTAGTCAATTAGTTAGCTGTAACGTTAGCTAGAAGAAGAAACTGTTCGGTTGAAGAGTGATCAAAACAGTCAACTCACTGATCACCTTACCTTGTGATTTGAAGTACAAGTGGATATCCGATGATAAATGTTGTCAGCGAAGACCCCAAAAAATAAATCTAATGTAAAACGTTACAAAACAGCAGATGCACATGATGCTGGGCAATGAATGATCGGACTGGTTAGCTAACATTAGCTAGCTAACATAGCAACCATTTACCAGAAAACAAACAAAGCATCGAACGACTGGCATGACGGGCACAGCTACCTAATAACGTACTAGTCTGACAAGAGTACAGTTTCGTTAACAGTTGCTAATCAGAACATAACGTCTGCGTATATATCATAAACAACTAAAGTTAGGTTTTCAATCTGTCTGGCTAATAATAGTAATGAACTTCCTGTGTTACGACTCGCCGCTCCGTTGAAAGCTCGCGCGCCTAAACAGCGGCATAAACTCTCCGTCGCTGATTGGTGAATTCAACACGCGTCATCAAACGACCCCCCCCCCCCCCCACCACCCACCCACCAATGGCCATGCTGCAACACAGATGGGTTGTTGTAGTTGTTGCCGACAACCAAATCACCAACCTGGAAGTGAATGGAAATAATGCTTTGGGATGATTTGTAGAGATGGTTGCTGATGTATGATATTTACAGAATATGAGTTACCTCGACGTGATACGCAAAAAAAATATGTTAAAAAATATTTAAGAAGTGACACCATAGGAAGGTACAATTTGTTGTTTATTATTCATTAATAAAACAGAAAGGCTCAAATTGTTCAACAACAGTGTCAAAACAACATACCATATGAAACATGGACCTACATTGATGAAATACTGTATAGAGAGCACTGGCTATTTTACAGAAAAGGGCATGCTGATTTTGACATGCTCCACAATAATATTATACATAATTTGGTGTTTTCACATTTCCGTGGAAGGCGGTAATATAGGGGGAGAACAGACATGTCCTTTCCCTATAAGAAATGTACATAAGTGGGATTTTACAATCCTCTATCTGTACAATGGCCATCGTTTTCTAATATAAGTCGGTTGGTTTTAGGCCACACGGTCCGAGTTCCCAGACACAGATTACGCAGAGTCCAACACCTAAACCCTAAAAAGCATTCTCATTGAGCATGCTTCTAAATCCAGGACTAGGATTTATCTGTGCCCAGGAAACTGGCCCAAGGCCATGAAACACAAGCTGGCACCTCTGATCTCCATCTTAAATGATCAGTCACATAATAAGTGACAGTACATTTGCCATTGGAAGCTTTGAACATCATCAATCCTACAGATGACAATAATGAATGTAGCCTACTGCTACTGTAACCCGAGATGAATTGGGTTAACGAGTTCCTTCAAGTTGAAATACCCCCACCATCGAATTGTTAACTTTTCAATTACACTACTGACTACTCTGATTAGGCCAGTTTGCTGACGATGGCCTGGTTGAGAGTATTCAGCTGATTCGTCCATTTATCTAAAGCCATGTATCGGGCTCCATTCCTCTTCTGGTGATCCAGCTCCAACAGTTGGTTGACTTGGTCGATGCGGCCGTTGATCGTGCTGACAGGTAGAGGAAGAAAAGTTTAATAGAAGGTCAATGATGGTAAACTCACAAAACTGTGGTGCATTGTTGTTTTATTCAACCTTTATTTAAAAAGTCAGTTAAGAACAAATTGTTATTTACAATGACGGCCTACCCCGGACAAGCCCTAACGACGCTGAGCCAATTGTGGGCCACCCTATGGGACTCCCAATGACGTCCCGGATGTGATACAGTCTGGAATCGAACCAGGGTCTGTAGTGACGCCTCTAGCACTGAGATGCAGTGCCTTTAGACCGCTAAGCCACAATGATGTAACGACATGCAATTTACCTGTCTAGAATGCACTGAACAAGAAGGCTTTCCACGTCGCAGACATCAATGTTCAATTCCTGAAAAGAGACAACATTTTTATAATGACCTTCAAATTTAGAGAAAATATTTGCTTTTTCAACAACAACAACAAAACATGCCAGAGACAGATCTTTGTAGTGATCTTACCTTGGAAATAAAAGGTATGTGTATTCTCGTGTAAGGCTTAATTAATTTGACGAGCACTTGTGTTCTTATGTTTCGTAATAACTCTGAAAGACAAGGAAATAAAGGATTATATAGAAGGAATTTTCAGTGATACTTTACATGCCAGCCAGGCATAAGGATTTTTAACTTGCTTATATAAACATGTTACTACTTACTAATATGTTGTTGTTGTTTTTTTGTTGTGATGAAGTAACATCAACCAAATATATCAGTCTGAAAGTGACGTCTAGACCATCATACCTTCTATGTGTTCCCTTATGAACGGATCATCCATTATGTTACTGTGATTGGTCTTCAGGATCTTCTCAAACTCTGTGATGTCATTGTTCTGGTAGGAACTAGAGGGGGAGTAGAATAGAACATTGGTTTCCATTCGGTAATCAGACCGTGTTCATACAGCATAATGTTGACAAACAATGTGTTGACAAACAATGTGTAGACAAACAATGTGTAGACAAACAATGTGTAGACAAACAATGTGTTGACAAACCGTGTGTAGACAAACCGTGTGTAGACAAACAGCCAAAGCCAAACTTATCCAGGAAAGGTTAGATTGTAATAGTGAATGAGATGCAGTCTTACCTGACCAAGTTTGTCATTGCAAGAATGTCTGGATCATTTTTATAGGGTTTAGCCTAAGAGAAACAAATGTCAGTTTGAGTAAAGACACTCAAACATTATGAAAAGATGCACCAATACAACACACACATCACCATGATCACTAAAATATGAATTAATTTACTTAATTCGCAGGTTCTAATATTGTGTCAGGGCCCTCCGTTTTAAATCTGGGTCTGAGAAACAATCCAATAAGAGAGATTAATCTCTTATCACAAATGAGACCTTTCATACCTCCTGTGAGTCGAACGGGTTGATTCCAGACTTCATCAGCATGTTGGCCAACACCAGGTACTTCAGACAGGTGGTCCGGCGAGGACTTCCTGATTCATCGTAGTTCTTAAACGCCTCGAAGAAGTCTGTGTGAGCCTTCTCAAACTCCCCTTCTCGCAAATGCATTTTCCCTCCACACTCTGGAGAAAACAAAAACACGATAGAGACCAAACACGGTCAGGAATAAGTTCCTAAGAAAATCCTCCATGGTCCTGAAAAAGGATTGTCTGTACATGCCTCCTACCTAAACAAAATACATTAGAGGACTCGGTCAGAGGGGAGGGACCTTGGGTCTTCTCCTCCAATGCGTTTTGAGAACGAAGCAAGAACGCAAGAGCCAATGAATGTGTGTCTAGGTTATAAAGCTCTTTTTTATTTATTTAAAAATAGGCAAGTCAGTTTATAACAAATTCTTATTTTACAATGACGGCCCTACCCCGGCCAAACCCTCCCCTAACCCGGACGACACTGGGCCAATTGTGTGCCGCCCTATGGGACTCCCACTTAGACCGCTGCACCACTCGGAGTAACACAGTTACGGTGTAGGTAGAGACGTGGTTATATAGTTACGGTGTAGGTAGAGACGTGGTTATATAGTTACGGTGTAGGTAGAGACGTGGTTATATAGTTACGGTGTAGGTAGAGACGTGGTTATATAGTTACGGTGTAGGTAGAGACGTGGTTATATAGTTACGGTGTAGGTAGAGACGTGGTTATATAGTTACGGTGTAGGTAGAGACGTGGTTATATAGTTACGGTGTAGGTAGAGACGTGGTTATATAGTTACGGTGTAGGTAGAGACGTGGTTATATAGTTACGGTGTAGGTAGAGACGTGGTTATATAGTTACGGTGTAGGTAGAGACGTGGTTATATAGTTACGGTGTAGGTAGAGACGTGGTTATATAGTTACGGTGTAGGTAGAGACGTGGTTATATAGTTACGGTGTAGGTAGAGACGTGGTTATATAGTTACGGTGTAGGTAGAGACGTGGTTATATAGTTACGGTGTAGGTAGAGACGTGGTTATATAGTTACGGTGTAGGTAGAGACGTGGTTATATAGTTACGGTGTAGGTAGAGACGTGGTTATATAGTTACGGTGTAGGTAGAGACGTGGTTATATAGTTACGGTGTAGGTAGAGACGTGGTTATATAGTTACGGTGTAGGTAGAGACGTGGTTATATAGTTACGGTGTAGGTAGAGACGTGGTTTTATAGTTAAGGTGTAGGTAGAGACGTGGTTTTATAGTTAAGGTGTAGGTAGAGACGTGGTTATATAGTTAAGGTGTAGGTAGAGACGTGGTTATATAGTTACGGTGTAGGTAGAGACGTGGTTTTATAGTTAAGGTGTAGGTAGAGACGTGGTTTTATAGTTAAGGTGTAGGTAGAGACGTGGTTATATAGTTAAGGTGTAGGTAGAGACGTGGTTATATAGTTACGGTGTAGGTAGAGACGTGGTTATATAGTTAAGGTGTAGGTAGAGACGTGGTTATATAGTTAATAGTTAAGGTGTAGGTAGAGACGTGGTTATATAGTTACGGTGTAGGTAGAGACGTGGTTATATAGTTAAGGTGTAGGTAGAGACGTGGTTATATAGTTAATAGTTAAGGTGTAGGTAGAGACGTGGTTATATAGTTAATAGTTAAGGTGTAGGTAGAGACGTGGTTATATAGTTACGGTGTAGGTAGAGACGTGGTTATATAGTTAAGGTGTAGGTAGAGGTGGTTATATAGTTAATAGTTAAGGTGTAGGTAGAGACGTGGTTATATAGTTAATAGTTAAGGTGTAGGTAGAGACGTGGTTATATAGTTAAGGTGTAGGTAGAGACGTGGTTATATAGTTAATAGTTAAGGTGTAGGTAGAGACGTGGTTATATAGTAAATAGTTAAGGTGTAGGTAGAGACGTGGTTATATAGTTAAGGTGTAGGTAGAGACATGGTTTTATAGTTACGGTGTAGGTAGAGACGTGGTTATATAGTTAAGGTGTAGGTAGAGACGTGGTTATATAGTTACGGTGTAGGTAGAGACGTGGTTATATAGTTACGGTGTAGGTAGAGGTGGTTATATAGTTAATAGTTAAGGTGTAGGTAGAGACGTGGTTATATAGTTAAGGTGTAGGTAGAGGTGGTTATATAGTTAATAGTTAAGGTGTAGGTAGAGACGTGGTTATATAGTTACGGTGTAGGTAGAGACGTGGTTATATAGTTACGGTGTAGGTAGAGACGTGGTTATATAGTTAAGGTGTAGGTAGAGACGTGGTTATATAGTTAATAGTTAAGGTGTAGGTAGAGACGTGGTTATATAGTTACGGTGTAGGTAGAGACGTGGTTATATAGTTACGGTGTAGGTAGAGACGTGGTTATATAGTTACGGTGTAGGTAGAGACGTGGTTATATAGTTACGGTGTGGGTAGAGACGTGGTTATATAGTTACGGTGTAGGTAGAGACGTGGTTATATAGTTACGGTGTAGGTAGAGACGTGGTTATATAGTTACGGTGTAGGTAGAGACGTGGTTATATAGTTACGGTGTAGGTAGAGACGTGGTTATATAGTTACGGTGTAGGTAGAGACGTGGTTATATAGTTACGGTGTAGGTAGAGACGTGGTTATATAGTTACGGTGTAGGTAGAGACGTGGTTATATAGTTACGGTGTAGGTAGAGACGTGGTTATATAGTTACGGTGTAGGTAGAGACGTGGTTATATAGTTACGGTGTAGGTAGAGACGTGGTTATATAGTTACGGTGTAGGTAGAGACGTGGTTATATAGTTACGGTGTAGGTAGAGACGTGGTTATATAGTTACGGTGTAGGTAGAGACGTGGTTATATAGTTACGGTGTAGGTAGAGACGTGGTTTTATAGTTAAGGTGTAGGTAGAGACGTGGTTATATAGTTAATATTTAAGGTGTAGGTAGAGACGTGGTTATATAGTTAAGGTGTAGGTAGAGACATGGTTTTATAGTTAAGGTGTAGGTAGAGACGTGGTTTTATAGTTAAGGTGTAGGTAGAGACGTGGTTTTATAGTTAAGGTGTAGGTAGAGACGTGGTTATATAGTTAAGGTGTAGGTAGAGACGTGGTTTTATAGTTAAGGTGTAGGTAGAGACGTGGTTATATAGTTACGGTGTAGGTAGAGACGTGGTTATATAGTTAAGGTGTAGGTAGAGACGTGGTTTTATAGTTAAGGTGTAGGTAGAGACGTGGTTATATAGTTAAGGTGTAGGTAGAGACGTGGTTATATAGTTACGGTGTAGGTAGAGACGTGGTTATATAGTTACGGTGTAGGTAGAGACGTGGTTATATAGTTAAGGTGTAGGTAGAGGTGGTTATATAGTTAATAGTTAAGGTGTAGGTAGAGACGTGGTTATATAGTTAAGGTGTAGGTAGAGACGTGGTTATATAGTTAAGGTGTAGTTAGAGACGTGGTTTTATAGTTACGGTGTAGGTAGAGACGTGGTTATATAGTTAATAGTTAAGGTGTAGGTAGAGATGTGGTTATATAGTTATATAGTTACGGTGTAGGTATAGACGTGGTTTTATAGTTACGGTGTAGGTAGAGACGTGGTTATATAGTTAATAGTTAAGGTGTAGGTAGAGACGTGGTTATATATAGTTAAGGTGTAGGTAGAGACGTGGTTATATAGTTAAGGTGTAGGTAGAGACGTGGTTATATAGTTAATAGTTAAGGTGTAGGTAGAGACGTGGTTATATAGTTAAGGTGTAGGTAGAGACGTGGTTTTATAGTTAAGGTGTAGGTAGAGACGTGGTTTTATAGTTAAGGTGTAGGTAGAGACGTGGTTATATAGTTAAGGTGTAGGTAGAGACGTGGTTATATAGTTAAGGTGTAGTTAGAGACGTTGTTTTATAGTTACGGTGTAGGTAGAGACGTGGTTATATAGTTATATAGTTACGGTGTAGGTATAGACGTGGTTTTATAGTTACGGTGTAGGTAGAGACGTGGTTATATAGTTAATAGTTAAGGTGTAGGTAGAGATGTGGTTATATAGTTATATAGTTACGGTGTAGGTATAGACGTGGATATATAGTTAAGGTGTAGGTAGAGATGTGTCTACCTCTGATGACTCCCATGATGAGAGGGTGAGGGATGGCAGACTTGATGTGTAGAGACTGTTCATACAGCGCCTTCAGCTTCTTGTTGTTCTTCTGGGCCGTATACATCTGGATCTCCAGAGCATAGATCTCCAAGAGCTGGGTGCCTTTCTTCAGGTCATCCTCACCGTCATCCGTCTATACACCAAGGCAGAACATGTGACAAATACTAATCACCAAGACAGAACATGGGACAAACACTAAATCATCCGTCTTTACACCAAGGCAGAACATGTGACAAATACTAATCATCCGCCTATACACCAAAACAGAACATGGGACAAATACTAAATCATCAGTCTATACACCAAGACAGAACATGTGACAAATACTAATCACCAAGACAGAACATGGGACAAATACTAATCATCCGTCTATACACCAAGACAGAACATGGGACAAACACTAATCATCCATCTATACACCTAGACAGAACAAATACTAGAGATATAATTCCACAGACACTTCAGGAGGAACAGGAAATTCTAGATTTCCACAATGGTTCCACAGCCATACTAGCCCGGCCCCAGATCTGTTTGTGCTGTCTTGCCTTCTGTGGTCATGACAACAGCTATAGAAGCTGTCTATACAGCGCAAACAGAACTCGGACCAGGCTACAATGATACAATACAGTTCCAATCTACTGACACACAAGTATGTTTTTCATTATGATGTTATAATGCTGAATTAGATTTGGTGGTAAAACCTCTGTGAAAACCTCTGATTGCATTGATGAGGAGTGTTTCTTCACCTGACAGGACTGGTGCAACTGCCTCAGGATCTTCTGAAGCTTACCATACTCTTCTCTCTCCAGGTACAACTTCCCAAGCTAAACAACAGACAGGACAAACCGAGGAGGAAATCAAATCACACAAGTATCAAAGTCAGTGTCTCCATATAAATTATACGCCACTCGCCACATATGTTTTTGTGTTGTATAAAATGTTAATTATGATATTGTGGATGGAATTAAGGACACATGTAAAGTTTTATATATATATTTGTTTAATCTTTAAAATGAATCATACCTTAGTGTTGGTTTTAAACCAAAGCCTGTCATTTTTGGCATCCTTTAATGCGTCCAATGTGGTTTCATAAAACTCTTGCAGCAAGTCCATCTTAAAAAGAAATGTAAAAGTATTTGCCTCCTCTTCAAACATTCAGTTTTGTTTGGACTGTTTTTTCCAAAATTGTACAGCTCAGATGTACACAGAATCAACATTGTTGATTGATTGATCATTTGACGCGGCAAGCAATACCTGCTTAGACGTAGAGATGTAATCCAGGATGGAGTTGATGGATTTCTCTGAATAGTTTCGTGTAACTGCACTCCGAATGTATGTCAACAGCTGCTTGTACCTGTTCATCATTTCAGGGAAATTCGTCTGGGGTGGGGTGGGGGGGGGGGGGGGGGGGGGGGGTACAAATGAAATAAATGTAATTCAAAATACAATTTTTATGCTCCCATAACATGGCATTTCTTTACAAAATATTATCACATTTGATCAGAGATGTCGCATAAGGTAGGCTGTTCATATTTATGAATACCTAGGCTACTCCTACAGAAATAGTAACCGGAAGGTTGTGAGTTCAAACCCCCGAGCTGACAAGGTACAAATCTGTCGTTCTGCCCCTGAACAGGCAGTTAACCCACTGTTCCCAGGCCGTCATTGAAAATAAGAATTTGTTCTTAACTGACTTGCCTGGTTAAATAAAGGTAAAAATAAAAAAAAATAAAAAAAAATGCCTGTCAGACAATAGTTGTAGGTAGCCTACATGTAACATTTCAGAGACCATTTTTTTGGAGACTTGTGAGACTAATGTCTAATGCTTACCAGTTTGAAATTCATCTTAATCATCTGTTTGAGAGCTTTGAACCCCCATTCTCCTTTCTCGCCCTCTAGCTCCAAGACCTGGGGTTCAGAAAGACGCATTTAATAAATGGACAGCCATTGACACGGCGTGTATGTGTGTGTGTGTGTGTGTGTGTGTGATAACTAACCTTCTGGAAGCTGATGAGAGCTGCTTTGGGGTCATCCTCCTTCAGGGCCTTTGAATTGTAGTATTGATTCTCTAAATCAACATTGGGCTCAGAGTTGCTGTCCTCTGAGTACTCCTGAAATCACACAATTCGTCATCAATGCAGTTTACAAGATCAACACCCACTGGTTGTGTTGACATTCAGCTAGCCAGCTAGCTAGCTCGTGATGATGTGTGTTGTTTTTGCTACGGTGATTTGTAAAGCAAACAGCTGGATCATATAACGGTGCAAACGGTATAGCAGCAGTATGTGAACAAATCATTACAAGACAAAGCTAGCTAACTAACTAGGCAATTGAGCTGTCAATGATACGAGCACCAATAACAGCTACAGTAACGTAGCTGAGAGTAATACGGTAGCTCGCTAAAGTTAGCGAAGTGGAATGTTTACGCTGGTTATCTAGCTAGCTAAATACGTTGTATATGGTAATCAGCTACAATATCCATATATATTTACTTCGGAGGAGTTTACCAGATCATAATCCTCTTCATCGTCGCACATGAAGTCATCTTCCATATCAGACATCTTGACTACGAAGCTTACTCGACAGCAAACTTGCTAATGGTACAAGCGTAGGTGTATCGCTGGAGTGACTCTTTTAATAGGAGTGTGGAGAGAAGTAGGGAGCATCGCTGGGAGGATCATGCTGTCCAGCGGTGGGCAGCAGAGAGTCGCAGTTTGTTCCAGCTCCAACCTTATCCGCCACCGATATGCCTTTCTGCGCAGCGTGAATCGTGATTCCTATGAACTGGAACCCTTTTTTCCCCCTCTATATACTCTTCCGTATTGTTGCGTTTCGTTACAATGATTTTTATTTTTATTATTATTATTATATATTTTTTTTTTCACATTTATTTAACCAGGTAGACAAGTTGAGAACAAGTTCTCATTTACAATTGCGACCTGGCCAAGATAAAGCAAAGCAGTTCGACAGATACAACGACACAGAGTTACACATGAAGTAAAACAAACATACAGTCAATAATACAGTAGAAACAAGTCTATATACGATGTGAGCAAATGAGGTGAGATAAGGGAGGTAAAGGCAAAAAGGCCATGGTGGCTAAGTAGATACAATATAGCAAGTTAAACACTGGAATGGTAGATTTGTAGTGGAAGAATGTGCAAAGTAGAAATATAAATAATGGGGTGCAAAGGAGCAAAATAAATAAATACATTAGGGGAAGAGGTAGTTGTTTGGGCTAAATTATAGATGGCTAATATATGTTAACACCTGGTCAAGCAATAGTTTTTTGTTTAACTGAAAGTGTTTGAGGTTGTGGTTTTGGTTTTGGTAGGAAGAGCTGGTCGTAGATCAGCAGTACAAAAATATCCAGGACCCGTGTTTATAAGTCAGATAAACACAGCAAAAAAAAGAAACGTCCGCTTTTTCAGGACCCTGTCTTTCAAAGATAAATCGTACAAATCCAAATAACTTCACAGATCGTCATTGTAAAGGGTTTAAACACTGTTTCCCGTGCTTGTTCAATGACCCATAAACAATTAATGAACATGCACCTGTGGAACGGTCGTTAAGACACTAACAGCTTACAGACGGGAGGCAATTAAGGTCACAGTTATGAAAACTTACGACACTAAAGAGGCCTTTCTACTGACTCTGAAAAACACCAAAAGAAAGATGCCCAGGGTCTCTGCTCATCTGCGTGAATGTGCCTTAGGCTGCAGATGAGGATTGCAGATTTGGCCAGGGAAATACATTGCAATGTCCATTACTGTGCGACACCTAAGACAGCGCTACAGGGCGGACAGCTGATCATCCTCACAGTGGCAGACCACGTGTAACAACACCTGCACAGGATTGGTACATCCGAACATCACACCTGGTACAGGATGGACAGGTACAGCATGGACAGGTACAGGATGGCAACAACAGCAACGCACAATCCCTCCATCAGTGCTCAGACTGTCCATAATAGGCTGAGAGAGGCTGGACTGAGGGCTTGTAGGGTTGTTGGAAGGCAGGTCCTCACCAGACATCACCGGCAACAACGTTGCCTATGGGCACAAACCCACCGTCGCTGGACCAGACAGGACTGGCAAAAAGTGCTCTCCACTGACGAGACGCGGTTTTGTCTCCACAGGGGTGATGATCGGATTCGCGTTTATCGTCGAAGGAATGAGCGTTACACCGAGGCCTGTACTCTGGAGCGGGAGCGGTTTGGAGGTGGCGGCCCGTCATGGTCTGGGGCAGTGTGTCACAGCATCATCGGACTGAGCTTGTTGTCATTGTAGGCAATCTCAACGCTGTGCGTTACAGGGAAGACATCCTCCTCCTTCATGTGGTACCCTTCTTGCAGGCTCATCCTGACGTGACCCTCCAGCATGATGATGCCACCAACCATACTGCTCGTTCTGTGCGTGATTTCCTACAAGACAGGAATGTCAGTGTTCTGCCATGGCCAGCGAAGAGTCCGGATCTCAATCCCATTGAGCACGTCTGGGACTTGTTGGATCAGAGGGTGAGGGCTAGGGTACGGGAACTTTGCAGGTACCTTAGTGGAAGATTTGGGTAACATCTCACAGCAAGAACTGGCAAATCTGGTGCAATCCATGAGGAGGAGATGCACTGCAGTACTTAATGCAGCTGGTGGCCACACCAGATACTGACTGTTACTTTTGATTTTGAACCCCCCCCCCCCCCCCCCCCCCCCTCTTGTTCCGGGACATATTATTCCATTTCTGTTAGTCACGTCTGTGGAACTTGTTCAGTTTACTCAGTCTCAGTTGTTGAATCTTGTTATGTTCATACAAATATTTACACATGTTAAGTTTGCTGAAAATAAACTCAGTTGACAGTGAGAGGACGTTTATTTTTTTTTGCTGAGTTTAGTATTGGTGCGTTTCAATCTTTATCTTCAGTATAGTAGGCTACCTAGGCTAGATTTGGTGATTTACCAATAGTCTAAAAACAACCGGTTAGAACCGGTATTTGGTTTGAAAAAATGGCAGCGCACTCGCCAAAGACAAAGATTCTGATAAGTGCAAATGAAAGGTGAGTTATGATTGTGATAATTGTCTAAATACTATATTGGTCATTACAGTTGCTAAAACTATCAATGCATGTATTATATATGTATAGTAAGCAACAGTAAGACAGTTTTGTACTCAACTCACTCCCTGAATTGTGCATTCATTTTCCCGATTGTGTTGTATTCCTAGGTTACAAAATCTGAAAGATGCCTTTTAGAAAAAGTATGAAAAGTATTGTGAATCTCCTCTTTTAAGCACGAGCTCCTGGAAGAGTCAATCTAATAGGTATGTAAACAAAGTTTATATGTATAGATGCTACTATAAGCAGCAGGCATTTCACTGTGACATTAACTTGAAACTTGATGTACAGTAAAACATTAATCAGTGTTATCCCTTATAAGGGCTATAAACCGTGACTGTATGTCAAGCATTGTCTTCATTCATTACTGCTAGGAGAACACATTGACTACTGTGGTTATGCTGTGCTCCCAATGGCAATTGAGCAGAGTAGTCTTGGCTGCTGTCTGCTGTCAATGATTCCAAGAAAATCCACCTGGTCAACATCAGAACCTAAATACAAGTAAGAGCTGACGGCGAATCACCACACAATCCTTCCTCCATGCATTTTTATGCCCGTGCAATTCACCTATAATCTGCATGTAAGCATCTTCTTGAATCCGTCTTGAATTGCTGCCCTAGATGCATTGGCGACTGCATAGGATCACCAATCTAAATGTTTACCTGGAGACAGCCCTGTCTGAATAACAACATTGTATTTTCACACAGTCTTCAGAAGTCATTGAGAAAGACAGAGACAAATCTCATTGGTATTATTTACTTTCTCTGTGGAGTGAAAGGGATTCGGGTGAGTCATGTAGACTCTGGTTATGATATAGAATTTTGTAATCAATGTTCTTAAATTTCAATTATTTTAATCTGTCTGCAAACCCAGAGTGTGTAAAGTTCTGGTTTAAATGAAACAGACAGATTTCCCAGCTCACAATTGGTCAAATCCAAGTTTATTTGCGAGAGCTCTCCTGTGCATATACAAAGATGTTACTTTTATAACATTTTCTTAACCTACGCACATACATACACACTAACATTTGGATTCTCTCTTTTTCTCATGAAGTCTCACCACAGTTGATCACTACCCAGCTGACAGTTCCAGTCCCCCCCCAGATACGGGAAACCTGGAGGGGCTCTCCCTGTCCTATCTTATCTCCCCAGAGTTATAGCCAGGTCGGTTCAAACATAGGTTAAGGATCCTCTTTGTTTTCTTTCGGCACACACATACAGTACATTCCTCTCTTCCCAGGTCCAACTAGGTTTATTATTTTTAATTACTCCTTATCCATGCTACATAACCTCTAATCCTAATGGTTAAGTTTCCAGGTAGAATTATTTAATCATTTATCTTAAACCTTTATAAAATATTTTAACAGGTTATTACTTTATCTGTGGGGTGAAAGGGATTAAAATCAAATCAATAAAAAATGATGTATACTTCTAATTTTGATACTTACAGTTGAAGTCGGAAGTTGACATACACTTAGGTTAGTCATTAAAACTAATTTTTCAACCACTCCACAAATTTCTTGTTAACAAACTATAGTTTTGGCAAGTCAGTTAGGACATCTGCTGTGTGCATGACAAGTCATTTTTCCAACTATTGTTTACAGACAGATGATTTCACGTATAATTCACTGTATCACAATTCCAGTGGGTCAGAAGTTTACATACACTAAGTTGACTGTGCCTTTAAACAGCTTGGAACATTCCAGAAAATGATGTCATGGCTTTAGAAGCTTCTGATAGGCTAATTGACATCATTTGAGTCAATTGGAGGCGTACCTGTGGATGTATTTCAAGGCCTACCTTCAAACTCAGTGCCTCTTTGCTTGACATCATGGGAAAATCAAAAGAAATTAGCCAAAACCTCAGAAAGAAATTGTAGACCTCTACAAGTCTGTTTCATCTTTGGGAGCAATTTCCAAACGCCTGAAGGTATCACGTTCATCTGCACAAACAATAGTACGCAACTATAAACACCATGGGACCACGTAGCTGTCATACCGCTCAGGAAGAAGAGATGAATGTATTTGGTGAGAAAAGTGCAGACATTGTGAACAACAGCAAAGGACCTTGTGAAGATGCTGGTGGACAGGCACAAAAGTATCTATATCCACAGGAAAACGAGTCCTATATCGACATAACCTGAAAGGCCGCTCAGCAAGGAAGAAGCCACTGCTCTAAAACCGCCATAAAAAAGCCAGACTACGGTTTGCAACTGCACATGGGGACAAAGATCACACTTTTTTGGAGAAATGTCCTCTGGTCTGATGAAACAAAAATAGAAATGTTTGAAGGAAAAAGGGTGAGGCTTGCAAGCCAAAGAACGTCATCCCAACCGTGAAGCACGGGGGTGGCAGCATCATGCTGTGGGGGTGATTTGCTGCAGGAGTGTCACATTCTGACCTTCGGTCTGTTATTATATCTTTGTTTTAGTACGGTCAGGGCGTGAGTTGGGTGGGTTGTCTATGTTCGTTTTTTTCTATCATTTGGGATTTCTGTGTTCGGCCTAGTATGGTTCTCAATCAGAGTCAATCGTTGTCCCTGATTGAGAATCGTACTTAGGTAGCCTGGTTTCACTTTTGAGTTGTGGGTGTTTGTCTTCTGTGTCAGTGTTTGTTACCACACGGGACTGTGTAGTTTATTCACGTTTATTATTTTGTTCCAGTGTTCGGTTGTGTTTAATAAACATTATGGACACTTACCATGCCGCGCATTGGTCCTCTGATCCTTCTCGCTACTCCTCATCAGAAGAGGAGGATGAGAACCCTTACAGGGAGGGAGTGGTGCACTTCACAAATTGATGGCATCACGAGGCAGGAAAATTATGTGGATATATTGAAGCAACATCTCAAGTCATCAGTCAGGAAGTTAAACCTTGGTTGCAAATGGGTCTTCCAAAGGGACAATGACCCCATTCATACTTCCAAAGTTGTGGCAAAATGGCTTAAGGACAACAATGTCAAGGTATTGGAGTGACAATCACAGAGTCCTGACCTCAATCCTATAGAAAATTTGTGGGCAGAACTGAAAAAGCGTGTGCGAGCAAGGAGGCCTACAAACCTTAAACAATTTATAGGCAATGCTACCAAATACTAATTGAGTGTTTGTAAACTTCTGACCCACTGAGAATGTGATGAAAGAAATTAACGCTGAAATAAATCATTCTCTCTACTATTATTCTGACATTTCACATTCTCAAGTGGTGATCCTAACTGACCTAAAACAGGTCATTTTTACTAGGATTAAAATGTCAGGAATTGTTAAAAACTGAGTTTAAATGTATTTGGCCAAGGTGTATGTAAACTTCCGACTTAAACTGTATGTATATTTTATCAATTACATTTTCTTTTGATACTTAAGTATATTTAAAACCAACTACTTTGACTTTTACTCAAGTAGTATTTTACTGGGTGACTTTCACTTTTACTTGAGTCATTTTCTATTAAGGTGTCTTTACTTTTACTCAAGTATGACAATTGGATACTTTTTCCATCTCTGATGGTGTGTATAAGTAACCGGTATGAAATGGCTAGCTAGTTTGTATTTATTATGGATCCCCATTAGCTGATGCCAAAGCAGCAGCTACTCTTCCTGGGGTCCAGAAAAATGAAGGGAATTTATACAATTTTAAAAACATTACAATACATTCACAGATTTCACAACACACTGTGTGCCCTCAGGCCCCTACTCCACCACTACCACATATCTACAGTACTAAATCCATGTGTATGTTGTCATGATGTTGCCCCCTTTGAGTACATCGAGCACCATCCCCCGTTCTCTGCTTCTACAACCAGACTGCTGCGGGCAGAGTGAGGTCGTAAATTCCTAAGGAAGACCCTGCCTCATGGACACACAGTTATAGAGAGTAGTTTTCATGGAGACAAAGGAAATCCTTTCACCTCACAGAACGTGAGGTACGAAACAAATTTCATGTTCCAGAGAAAGTGTAAAAGATGGGTGAAGAATCCAGCTACGAACTGGTGCGTTTGGCACAACTTGGGAAGCTCAAGAGAGACGGTGTGGCCACATTACCATAACGCTGTTTATATAATAGCCTCAGATATGAGGTTTACATCTAATTGTTGTATAAGATGAATGAGTGAGGATGATACTGTTTGAATAATGGTGTAATATGATTGTGGACTGTTTAATGAAGACAAATACAATTCCCTTTTGATTTGAACTAAATCAGAGGACCGCCCCTGAGCCAGTTAGGGTCAGACATCCTGGACCGCCCCTGAGCCCAGTTAGGGTCAGACATCCTGGACCGCCCCTGAGCCCAGTTAGGGTCAGACATCCTGGACCGCCCCTGAGCCCAGTTAGGGTCAGACATCCTGGACCGCCCCTGAGCCAGTTAGGGTCAGACATCCTGGACCGCCCCTGAGCCCAGTTAGGGTCAGACATCCTGGACCGCCCCTGAGCCCAGTTAGGGTCAGACCTCCTGGACCGCCCCTGAGCCCAGTTAGGGTCAGACATCCTGGACCGCCCCTGAGCCCAGTTAGGGTCAGACATCCTGGGACAGCCCTCTTCTGCCATTCTGAATAAAAGCCCACTTTGAGAAATTATCACCAGACCATGTTTTTCTCCATTAGGAAGAGGTTGTAGACCATTGCTGAATATTTTAACCATACCACGTGGTTAAAACTATTAGACTATCGATACCGACAGAAT
This sequence comes from Oncorhynchus mykiss, assembly GCF_013265735.2. Lineage (NCBI taxonomy): Eukaryota > Metazoa > Chordata > Actinopteri > Salmoniformes > Salmonidae > Oncorhynchus > Oncorhynchus mykiss. The sequence continues at coordinate 6,878,429 of NC_050570.1, forward strand.
CAGAACAAGTCTTTGATACTAATTACTAGTCTGCAGCTAGGAATTCGGCATCATTGAACGAGAAGAACGACAACCGCCGAAACATTAATTCTATAACGATTGTCACTCTGAACAATCCCCTCTAACCACAACCGAGGGAGAGAGGCGGACAATTCTGCAAAATAAATGAACTTTTCACCAGCGACCAAGAGGACACACTGAGCGTAAATATATATATTGATTGCAATTGTTCCTGACTGAGTGAGCGTTCATGTGTAAGGATTAGCATTTCAATTGTTATAATTTTTAAACTCTGTAGTGACTTCTTAATCGACTACCCATTGCCCCTTTGTCTAACAAGCTACCATGCCGGTTTAGCCCACTAGGGCACATTCTATCACCACATGTAACCATATTTACTGCTTGTTTAGGCATTTCTGTGAATTACTTAGTAAGTAATAAATAAACGATTTAAGACAATTGATGTATGGATGACTCATAGTCAAGACTGAGTTCGTGCAGATAGCCAACAATTTCCGACGTTTGGAATGAGACTAACGTGAGGTAAAATAAATAAATCATTAATCAGATTGTGTTGCTTCACAGTCCCCGCTGTTCCATAATGTTTTTGTTTTTTTTAAATCAAATTTTACAGCTTGCGTCAGTTACTAGATGTAGAATAAAGTTCCATGTAGTCATGGCTCTATGTAGTACTGTGTGCCTCCCATAGTCTGTTCTGGGGACTGTGAAGATACCTCTTGTGGCATGTCTTGTGGGGTATGCATGGGTGTCCGAGCTGTGTGCCAGTAGTTTAGACAGACAGCTCAGTGCATTCAACATGTCAATACCTCTCATAAATAAAACATATCAACATATGAATCACTACACAACTTATTGTATGACCTCTGTGGCGGAAGAATCAGAATTATTTGTGTAACATACTGTAGATAATTAAGATGTCTTATCTGCATAATATTGTAAAATTAGGATTTTTTTCACTGTATTAAAACGTGTCCCAGTGCAACATGCCTTGCTCTTCCCACATGGATGTGGTTTACAAAGCAGCGCATGTATCGTCATATACTAACTGATCGATTTATCTCACCACACCGGCAATTAAGGAGAATGAGAGGCTCAATTGAAAGATGTTACAAAACTGCTGTATTTGAAGCACAACTGCCCAGTTTTCCTGATGTTGCTATGGCATTAAAGCTGTTTTTTTTGTTGTTGTTTTACCATCCCTCATCATGAAAGTGAAGGAGGAAGATGTCGAGTCATCTGCAGTTCTGGAGAATCTGTGCGTTTCTCTCACTACTGCTAGCAGAACTAACGATAGCTTCACTTTCCTATGGTAATGAGGAGCCCTTCAAAATAAAAGCCCAAATTTCAAAACATTGCAAGGTGGATAACGCATTCAAAATACAGTATATTACATTTTAATCAATGTCAATTTGTATTGTGCTTATAAGCAAATGCAAGAAGGAATTTTTGTTAAAAAATAATCAGATATGGAAAATACAATGTTCAGACTGACAATATTGGGCTTATAGTGAAAATAACTATTATTTGTGCTGATGTAAAAGTGGGGTTGGGAGTAGTCTGTAGTGTCTGTAGAATCTAGATATGGTGTCATTTCATGGGGCACTGAATAATACAGAGTGTTGCTGGCTTTTCAATTAATTTTCCCGTTCACTGTGTTGGTGGTGCTCATAAAATGTATCAGAACTTCAAAATGGAAATGTGTAGTGCTTGTAGAGTATATTGTTCCAAACGTATACGGTTGTAAGACAATGAAGGACAGCAAAAACTTATTGATTTGAGGAATCTTTACTTTAGTATCCATCCAGGCAGCAGAGCAGAAGACAACAGCAGCAATGAAGCAGTGTAACTTCTTAACTCTGGCTCCAGTGGAGAACACTGAACCAAGAGCTGAGTTTGCCCTCATCTCTGGGTAGTGTTTTAACTCTTTGATCTCTGCCCCAACCTGAAGAACCAATCTAATCAATAGCATGTGCATGTCTTACTTGTATGTTAATTGCTTTGATAGTTCCTGTCACACCAAACTTGATTCCTCACCATCACTGGGTGTGGTGAGATGTTCTCCAAATGAATTACCTGATAAAGCAAACTGAGTATTACTTACACAGTAAAGGCTTCATGAGCTTAGTTCAACTGTCGATAGTCCATCAAAACCCAACATATAAGCTTGTTTTACTACACATTTTTGTAAACAAAGTAAATGTAAACAAATACTGTAAAGCTAAAAAAAAAAAAAAAAAAAAAAAAAAAACATGGTTAAAACTATAATTTTGATATCACGGATGGTCAGTCCTTGCATCCATAGTTCTGTCTATGAATTTGAAAGTGGTACCTTTCTCCAAGTCCCAAAACCCAAGTCCTAGAGGCAAATATTGTATTTGTAAGGTCAAGTGGTTGACCTGATTATAATTTTTTGGAATATGTCAAGGCTGGTCTAGGGATGTGTAAAGCCAAGGCACGGCCGACAACATCAGACATCAGGTTAATCTAGGTTGTTATGAGATATGCCAGTCTATCATCGTTTACATTGAAGCAATTTGCTTCTCAACTTAAACACCTACTTGTAGGCCCACTTGGCATCTCCATTAGGGCAAGAGTAATGCATTTACAGTGGAATGCACTGGTGCCAATGGAATGGACAGAGCAAAAGGCCAGCAGTACTTTAATCTGGACAAAGGCCTAAAGCAGGTATGCCTTTCTCTTAGCACTTCATGTAATGACAAACCAGCTTTCCATTGTGTTTTTGCGTCTCATGTTGATGTTGGTATTTGGGTCAAAACTACATGTTTAGTACTTTGATGCAGTCAGGGCCCTGCTCAAGTAAACATGGGCACATTTTTCACCTAGTCGGTTTAGGGAATCGAACACAGCAACCCTTCGGTTACTAGCCCAAAGCTCTTAACTGCTAATCTACCTACCACCCTGCACAAGAGCACGATGACTCCAGACCCCTCCGAGTGAACATCTCAAACCTTAATTCCCCTCACTTCTCAAGTTTTTATCCAAGATCTTACTGGAACAGTGTTGTGGACTAAAAGATGAAATCACATTTATATGCTTTTGGGCAACGTGTTTGTAGAAAGGCTGACAACGTTCCATTCTAAAATGGCAGCTGTCCATGGTTCTGATATGTGTGCCACTGTTCAAATGTCAACCTAAAGCTACAGTAGCAACATGACCTAGCGTTTTGTCCTAACTCATCTGTTTTGTATTCTATTTTAGTGAGTAGACTGGCATCTGCAACTAGATGCGTTTTTTTTTCCTTCTATAAGCCATTATGCAATGCATATACAGTGTATTGCATTGCAGGAAACGGTGTGAGTGGAGTAAGGAGTCACAAGCACTCTGTATTAAACCCGTTGCCCAGCACAATAGACCAATGTATGTTTTGGAGACTATATATTTGCATTAAAAGTGTATTTTCTAAAGAAATGCTGGTACAAATAATACAATATAAAAAATATAAGTATGTTCAATTATCCATACATTATTTTAAAGGTGATTGCAAACAGTTGTACTGCACAAGAGTACAAAATAAATCCACATCCCCAAGGTTTAGCATGTCTTTGTAAAGGGTCCCGTTGTTGCGCCAAGACATTTCCACTTCACGATAACAGCACTTACAGTTGACCGGGGCAGCTCTAGCAGGGCAGAAATTTGACGAACTGACTGGTTGGAAAGGTGGCATCCTATGACGATGCCACATTAAAAGTCACTGAGCTCTTCAGTACGGGCCATTCTACTGCCAATGTTTGTCTATGGAGATTGCATGGCTGTGTGCTCGATTTTATACGCCTGTTACCGACGGGTGTAGCTGAAATAGCCAAATCAACTCATTTGAAATGGTGTCCACATACTTTTGGCCATGTAGTGTAACGGTAATATATAGTATTTTCGGAAAGTATTCAGACCGTTCACTTTTTCCACATTTTGTTACGTTACAGCCTTATTCTAAAATGGATTAAATACAATTCCTCAACAATCTACACCCCATAATGACAAAGCGAAAACAGGTTTAGAAATTTTTGCTAATTTATTAAAAATAAAAACAGAAGTACCTTATTTACATAAATATTCAGACCCTTTGCTATGAGACTTAAAATAAAGCTCAGGTGCATCCTGTTTCCATTGATCATCATTGAGATGTTCCTACAACATCTCAAGAATGTTGACAAAGATTTTTTCTTCAACAAGCAGGATGCACAGGACATTCTCCGAACGCCCGACACGGCCAACATCCCAGTTATTTGCAAGAGGAAGTGACACAAGTACTGAGGACACAGAGCGGGGTGCCTCGTAAGGATCCGCAGAAGGCGAGTGGGAAAGCTGCCTTTTTATCGGCAATACTACTCGCCAACGTGCAATCATTGGACAATAAATTAGATGAGGTACGATCACGAATATCCTACGCTGCACCGGTAAGGTAGAACAGCACACTCCATCCAGTAAGACGAGGGGGGGGGGGGGGGGGTCTGTGCATATTTATAAACAACAGCTGGTGCACAAAATCTAAGGAAGTCTCTAGATTTTGCTCGCCTGAAGTAGAGTATCTTGTGATGAAATGCAGACCACACTATTTGCCTCTAGAGAGTTTTCAGTTTTTTACTTTTTGTGGCTGTTTATTTACCACCACAGACGGATGCTGGCACTAAGACCGCACTCAGTCAACTGTATAAGGAAATAAGCAAACAGGAATCCACTCACCCAGAGGCGGCGCTCCTAGTGGCCGGAGACTTTAATGCAGGGAAACTTACATCAGTTCTACCTAATTTCTATCAACATGTTAAATGTGCAACCAAAGGGAAAACAATTCTAGATCAACCTGTAATCCACACACAGAGACGCGTACAAAGCTCTCCCTCACGCTCCATTTGGTAAATCCGACCACAACTCTATCCTCCTGATTCCTGCTTACAAGCAAAAATTAAAGCAGGAAGCACCAGTGACTCGGTCTATAGAAAAGTGGTCTGATGAAGCAGATGTTAAACTACAGGACAGTTTTGCTATCACAGACTGGAACATATTCCGGGATTCTTCCAATGACATTGAGGAGTACACCACATCAGTCACTGGCTTTATCAATAAGTGCATAGAGGACGTCATCCCCACAGTGACTGTACGTACATACCCCAACCAGAAGCCATGGATTACAGGCAACATTCGCATTGAGCTAAAGGGTAGAGCTGCCGCTTTCAAGGTGCGGGACTCAACATGTCCCTGATTGAGTCTGTAATAACAACATGCTTCAAGCAGACCACCATAGTCCCTGTGCCCAAGAACACGAAGGCAACCTGCCTAAATGACTACAGACCCGCAGCACCATAGTACCCTCAAAGCTCATCACCAAGCTAAGGATCCTGGGACTAAACACCTCCCTCTGCAACTGTATCCTGGACTTCCTGACGGGCCGCCCCCAGGTGGTGAGGGTAGGTAGCAACACATCTGCCAACACTGGAGCTCCTCAGGGGTGCGTGTTCAATCCCCTCCTGTACCCTCTTTCACCCACGACTGCATGGCCAGGCACGACTCCAACACCATCATTAAGTTTTCAGACGACACAGCAGTGGTAGGCCTGGTCACCGACAACCACGAGACAGCCTATAGAGAGGAGGTCAGAGACCTGGCTGAGTGGTGCCAGAGTAACAACCTATCCCTCAACGTAACCAAGACTAAGGAGATGATTGTGGACTAGAGGAAAAGGAGGACTGAGCACACCCCCATTCTCATCGACGGGGCTGTAGTGGAACAGGCTGAGAGCTTCAAGTTCCTTGGTGTCCACATCAACAACAAACTAGAATGGTCCAAACACATCAAGACAGTCGTGAAGAGGGCACAACAAAGCCTATTCCACCTCAGGAAACTAAAAGATTTGGCAAGGGTCCCCAGATCCTCAAAAGCTGCAACATCGAGAGTGGTTGCAACTGGTTGCATCACTGCCTGGTACAGCAACTGCTCGGCATCTGACCGCAAGGCACTTCAGAGGGTAGTGCGTACGGCCCAGTACATCACTGGGGCTAAGCTGCCTGTCATCCAGGACCTCTACCCCAGGCGGTGTCAGAGGAAGGCCCTAAAAATTGTCAAAGACCCCAGCTACCCTAGTCATAGACTGTTCTCTCTGCTACCGCACGGCAAGCGGTACCGGAGTGCCTGGTCAAGGTCCAAGAGGCTTCTAAACAGCTTCTATCCCCCCAAGCCATAAGACTCCTGAACATCTAATCAAATGGCTACCCAGACTATTTGCACCCCCCACCCCCACCTCTTTTACATCGCTGCTACTCTCTGTTATTATCTATGCATAGTCACTTTAATAACTCTACCTACATGTACATATTACCTCAATTACCTTGACTAACCGATGCCCCCGCACATTGACTCGGTACCGGTACCCCCCGTTTATAGTCTCGCTATTGTTGTTTTACTGCTGCTCTTTAACTATTTGTAATGTTTATTTCTTATGGTTTCCACCTGTTGTATTCGGCGCATGTGACTAATAACATTTTATTTGATTACACACACACACACACACACACACACACACACACACACACACACATACTAACTTCGGTCATCACTAGTTGCCACAGCCAGAAAGTCATAAACCCCGCCTATTTCTACAATTTCTCTTGTGAAATCAGATTTTAAACGGAACCCTAACCTTATCCACACTGCTAATCTTATGCCTAACCTCAAAGCAAATGTTTGTTTTCAGGAATTTTGACGATATAGCTCATTTTGACTTTGTGGCTGTGATAGCTAGTGACAACCTCCATCTTGGCCATTTTTGCCACATTTATTATATTTCAGACACCTTAATGCATACTTCTAAATTATATTATGTTAGCTAAACACCATTTTTTTAGATAACTAATGTAAATGTCACAACTAAAACACAAATCATGCTTAAATACATGTGATTTTGTCCTTGAAACATTTAATTGAAATACTGTAGAATTCCATTCTTCCTATGGAGGACTGCCAATATGGTCGAACGGTGGCATCAAAGCCTTTCAAACCGTCTCTCAATGGCCAATAGACAGCAACTGCAATCCAGTGTTTTTTTAAATATTTTTTTATTAACAACAAATCAATACAGGAAGTACATGTGGGAACACAAGTATATAAATAATATACAATGGACAATTGGGCTAGAGGGTACAATATCACATTACACAAGGACCTTAAGGGTTTATATACTGTTCATCATTGGCAGTGACTCATTGCCAGGCATTTCTTTTGACAATGGTGCCATCATGTGGACATTTCGAGTAATGCACTCAGCAGCTGATAGACGTTCAACAGGTCGATGAGCTTACGCAGTCATTTATGTTTACAACTCATGTTTCTGCACAGCTTCCGTTTGAAGAGGTTTGATCTAGCAGTTGTGCATGTCTTTATTGTGGGCGGAATGTTTTTTTCAAGCGTCATGTCGTCTGGGTTTTGTGAAACGAGGGCAATTTGTATTTACTGTATGTAGTGGCTTACTACGAAAACTATACTACGCAATCGGTGACACGCTCTCGAGGTGTGTTTAAGACTGAAGGTAGATCGACAGTAAGTTTGACCAGAGCAAGGCGTCTGAGTAGCCAGTCATAGATCGCCAGCCTGCAAGGATCATATCCCGTTTTCGCAACTTTCTTCTTAAATAAGGTAGGTTTCTAGCTTCGACGCAACTCATTCTGGGAGTCTATTGGGACATTGGGCCTCGACTCAGTCCCAGCCCAATGTATTTTTAAGCAATTCAAAATATAAAATATTTTAGAAAAAAGTATACAAACATTACAAAGAACAGTCATGGAATACATACAATATATTTAAATAAACACTTTGTAAAAAGTACAAGCTTTCAAAGTTGTAATGGCTTTTTATGTTCTGAGAAGAAAATGTTTGTTTAATTTCATTCTCAAATAAGAGGTTTTCAACGCTTACATTTACGAATTTGGAATTGAGCTAAAATAACAATGATTTTGATTAAGAAGGCGTCGCATAGCCTTTGCTATACTTTGTAAAAAAATAATAAAAAAAATATAACATTTTCAACTAGAAGGGAAAAATATGCATGTATATCATTTAAAAACATCTACATATCTTTCCACAACTTCCGGGTATAAAATACATGTAAAACAGTCCGGTTGTTCATTACAGAAGGTACAATACACATCAATGTCTTTAAAAAAAGTTTTAAGTTCATGTTTAGTAGGGTAGCACTTTTGTATTTATTTTTAGGAAACGAATGTAATGTTATTAGTTAAAAAGAAACTTATGAGAAAGCGAGTAACCAAAGAGATGCATCCCTTGTAACCAATGATTCCCAGCTAGCGCAGTGGAGCTGGGCTGATTCCTCATTGCTAGCTGGGTTACATTAATTTTGAGTTCTCTCTATGATAGGGTTAAAGTTCAGAAAACATCTAGCTTTTGTTTCTTAGTTATTGCTATTCCCAGATAAGTCATTGTATCCTTAACTGGGATGTCAGATTATTGAGGGCATTTCAATCAAATGACTTGCCTAGTAAAATAAAGATAAAATAAACATACAGACGAAGTAATGAGGATAATTTAGTTGCTAATGGCAGCCTGCACCTGCAGTACCTCGGTCTGCCTTCAATTTGAGAAACTCCATAAGGACAGCACTGAGCTAACTTGCAACATACTTCCCTAGAGTAGCTCAAACTACGCATGCAATGTTTCCAAAAAAACTCCATGTCGCAAGATTTCGACACACTGAAATCACACTTCCTGATCATCAAATACGCCACTGAGCATCCTCATATGAAACCCATGGGGTGACGTCATCGATGACATCGTCGATATGTTTCACAGTCTATGGGATCATCAGAGATCCTATCATTCACCATTTAACTGTTGACTAGTGTTTAGAGTGGTCCCGGCCCAATGTCCCAACAGACTCCCAGAATAAGTTGCATTGAAAGGGAAAGGGGGAAAAGCTAGTCAGTTGTCCAACGGAATATATTTAACTGAAATGTGTCTTTTGCATTTAACCCAAGCTAGTAGAGGTCTTGGTAGAGTGATGTGAATTGGCTGCTCTGCATAGACTTCAAATCACTTTGCTCAATGTTGTTATTATTTTTTGACACGGGGGCTATGAAATATGCATATGTAGTATGTGGGTTGGCATTTATTTATTTATTTATATATATTTTTTACCTTTATTTAACTAGGCAAGTCAGTTTAGAACAAATTCTTATTTTCAATGAGGGCCTAGGAACAGTGGGTTAACTGCCTTGTTCAGATGCAGAACGTCAGATTTTTACCTTGTCGGCTCGAGGATTCCATCTTGCAAACTCTCGGTTACTAGTCCAACGCTCTAACCACTAGGCTAACCTGAACTAGCTAGGTTACAGAAGTCCGATTTGATAGAACGGTTACCCCTACACATAAGACGAATATAACCAGTAGCCTCAATAACCTGATAATTGTAAGTGCGCGTTTTATGCTTGCACACATTCTGCTATTTTTTCCTTTGACTATACTGCCTGTCAATAATCTGTCAGTCACTCGACCTAGGCCCTATGGAATCACTTCCTGTCAATAATCTGTCAGTCACTAGGCCCTATGGAATCACTTCCTGTCAATCTGTCAGTCACTAGGCCTATGGAATCACTTCCTGTCAATCTGTCAGTCACTAGGCCCTATGGAATCACTTCCTGTCAATCTGTCAGTCACTAGGCCCTATGGAATCACTTCCTGTTAATCTGTCAGTCACTAGGCCCTATGGAATCACTTCCTGTTAATCTGACAGTCACTAGGCCCTATGGAATCACTTCCTGTCAATCTGTCAGTCACTAGGCCCTATGTCATCACTGTAACTGAAGCCTGACTTTGAATCCATTCTAGAGATCATACAGAAAAGGAATACATGGCTACAGTCAGAGTGGTGCATCGGCATCGAGCCCTGTGGAGGCAGTGCCATAGGACTGCTGCTATTGGCATCTGTCATCTCCACACCACCACCACCAGCAGCAGCAGCCATGCCTCCTCCTCCAAAGAGCATTACAAGGTTCTAGTGCTGGGAGGAGGAAGTGGTGGCATCACAATGAGTGCTCGGATGAAGAGGAAGCTAGGGGCGGAGAACGTGGCCATAGTGGAACCCAGTGAGGTATTAAAGACAGTGGGTGGGTCTCAAATGGCCCCCTATTCCTATACAGTCCATTACTTGACCAGGGGCCCGTACATAAGGAATAGGGGGCCATTTTGGATGTGGAACATGTAGTCTCGTGCACAAGAGTATATATTTAAGCATTAGGCGGACTGCCTGGATACAGCCCTTATCCGTGGTATATTGGCCATATCACAAACCCCCAAGGTGCCTTAATGATATTATAAACTTGTTACCAACGTAATTAGAGCAGTAAAAATTGATGTTTTGTCATACCCGTGGTATACGGTCTGATATACCATGGCTGTCAGCCAATCAGCATTCAGGGCTCGAACGTCCCGGTTTATAATAAGCAACATTATTCCCGTAGATGCACTACTATCAGCCCATCTGGACATTGGTTGGCGCTGGGGCTAAAGGTGTGGCCTCTTCCGGTCGACCTACCGCCAGTGTGGTGCCGTCTGGTGTCAAGTGGGTTAGATCCAAGGTTCAGGAGATCAACCCAGACACAAACACTGTGCGCACAGGAAATGGCATGGAGGTAGGTAGGGCTGTTTACTTTCCATATCGTTTATTTGATTTAATACACATTGATTGAAGTTTAAAAAATGTAATTATAGGGCTTGGTCTCCATCTGAAGGCAAAGGTCAGTCAAGTGTTGTCATAATCTGTGTTGCTCCTTCTTCCTGCGGATATTAGGCTGAATCTACCACACACAGCAAAACCGATTAGTGAAGGTGCTGGAGGCAAAATGCTAATCTGGAAAAAACAAACAGAAAAAGCCATAACACTTAAGAGATAAAAGGCTATAGAGCAGGGCTCTCCAATCCTGTTCTCAAACCCTGTTCTCATAGGTTTACACCAGGGCTCTCCAATCCTGTTCTCAAACCCTGTTCTCATAGGTTTACACCAGGGCCCTCCAACCCTGTTCCCAGAGAGCTACCCTCCTGTAGGTTTACACCAGGGCCCTCCAACCCTGTTCCCAGGGGAGCTACCCTCCTATAGGTTTACACCAGGGCCCTCTAACCCTGTTCCCAGAGAGCTACCCTCCTATAGGTTTACACCGGGGCCCTCCAACCCTGTTCCCAGGGGAGCTACCCTCCTGTAGGTTTTACACCAGGGCTCTCCAACCCTGTTCCCGGAGAGCTACCCTCCTGTAGGTTTACACCAGGGCCCTCCAACCCTGTTCCCAGGGGAGCTACCCTCCTGTAGGTTTACACCAGGGCTCTCCAACCCTGTTTCTGGAGAGCTACCCTCCTGTAGGTTTACACCAGGGCTCTCCAACCCTGTTCCCAGGGGAGCTACCCTCCTGTAGGTTTACACCAGGGCTCTATAACTCTGTTTCTGGAGAAGAACCCTCCTGTAGGTTTACACCAGGGCTCTCCAACCCTGTTCCCGGAGGGCTACCCTCCTGTAGGTTTACACCAGGGCTCTATAACTCTGTTCCTGGAGAAGAACCCTCCTGTAGGTTTACACCAGGGCTCTCCAACCCTGTTCCTGGAGAGCTACTCTCCTGTAGGTTTTCACTCCAACCCTGTTCCTGGACTGCTACTCTCCTGTAGGTTTTCACTCCAACCCCAGTTGTAACTGACAAGATTCAGTTTATCAACCAGCTAATTATTAGAATCAGGTTCACTAAATTAGGAACAGGGCTGGAGAGGCCTGCAATATAGATCCTCTTGATATGCAACTGGACAAATGACAATGAAATCATTCAGCTTTACATGTCCTTTACACTGAGTATACCAAACATTAGGAACGCCTTCCTAACAGTGAGTTCCACCTCATGTTCCCTCTAAACTGCACGCTCGCCCCGGGACTGCCGCCCAGGAGAATCATTGGCCCATGTAGAGAAGCACGAGATTGAACTCAACTATCTAGAGTTTTTCCCTGTTAGTTAACACTATCAACGTTTCCCTTTTACTGTGGCAATTGATAAAAATCAACACAACATTATCCACTTTCAATGCAACATACCGAAACAAAACTAACTATGCAAGAGATTTTGTTGTTGGCAGAATGCAACGTAGTAGAATTCTATTGCATTGACACGCACGACACAGACCGGTGCGGCATAACCAATCAGAGCTGCAGTAGGCCTATATGCAAATAGACCATTGCCATATGGATCTGTGGAATTTACGTTGAACTGGACCGTGTGTACAGCATGAGCGGTCGTGAGTAGATGCACTTGTTTTGAGATCAAAGGGAGAGCTACATGTAGCCACGTGTGCACATTTTGTTCATATCCTTTGCCACTTAGTGAGTTATTAGCCCCGTTATAGATCATTTGTAGTCCGCAATAGTGGAGTGATTGCTTCCTACAAGAGCACAAAACGTGTACATTTCTAGACATCTTTGAAAAGCGAGTCAGGTAACAAGCTTTTTTTGTCTTAAAGGGGCAGTGTTGTATTTTGAGACTAGATTGAGTAAGCTAAGTAGTGAACAGGCAGAGGGAAGCATAATGTGTCTGATTCTCTGTAATAGTGGGATCGGAATAATGATGCATTTTATTTTGTAAAGTGGTTTTCTTGCATCAAAAAACATTTTCAGTCACCTGGTCTGAAGGACAAGTGGATAAACAGGTTGATGTTTTTTCAGAATAAAAGTCTCAATGGAATGTCGGCCTACATTGAACACCACACATTGACTTCTACTGTAGGCTCAATGATGAAACAACTTTTTCCATGTTAAAATGTTATGGGATGCATTTTCTCAATTTAAAAAAAATGGTAGGCCATTCTGGTAGGCCTAGATTATGATCAAATAGCCACTGTAGCCTACTTGGCCACTGTTAAACCTGTAACCTAAAGCGGCTACAGCATCAGTGTTCACAATAAAACTGTAACTTAAAACAGGTACAGCCTCAGTGTTGACAGTAAAACTGTAACTTAAAACAGGTACAGCCTCAGTGTTGACAGTAAAACTGTAACTTAAAACAGGTACAGCCTCAGTGTTGACAGTAAAACTGTAATTTAAAGCAGGTACAGCATCAGTGTTCACAGTAAAACTGTAATTTAAAGCAGGTACAGCATCAGTGTTGACAGTAAAACTAGAACTTAAAGCAGGTGTAGCATCAGTGTTGACAGTAAACCCACCCGCTCTGGAAGTTGCACAGAATTTTCACAACGTTCAAGTTTGCGCTCAGCAGACCTGAAATGTGCTCCGTGCTGACAATGTTTTGAGGGAACATTGTTTTTGTTTTTCTCTATTCACCCTCTAAATGGCTCACATACACAATCCATGTCTCAATTGTCTCAAGGCTTAAAAAAACCTTCTTTAATTAACCTGTCTCCTTCCCTTCATCTACACTGATTTGAAATGGATTTAACAAGTGACATCAATAAGGGATCATAGCTTTCACCTGGTCAGTCTAAATCATGGAAAGAGCAAAGTTCTTCATTGTTTTGTATGCTCAGTGTATGTTTGTTAATAACAAGGAAGTAGGCCTACAATAATTTTACCTTACAACTGACTGTAACTTGTATTGTCTTCCCTGTAACAGATCTCCTACCAATATCTGATAGTGGCTTTAGGTTTACAGCTACACTATGAAAAGGTAATAAGCACCATATTGTTTATTTTATGCCTTTCACCACTCCCTCAATATTGTTTCAAAGGTCTAATGCAGACATGTTTATCTCAATATTGAATCAATGAAATAAGTTGCTGTGATTTGTTTTCAATTACAATTGTCAAAAATAAACAAAAATAGCTTCTTAGCAGACTGTCTGAGTGGGGAGGTTTGGAACTCTCTTATTGGTCTATTAACTAATGTATTGCCTGGTGATGTCACCAAGTAGGCCAAAACTCCATTCTACCAAAACAGGCAGAAATTTCAGGTGGCCTTTTCAAACAGCTCTGACACTAAAAGGGCATTAATCGTTTTTTTATTTTATTTTTAATTTCACAGTATTATTCCAACCTTAGTGTGGAAATATATATGGAAATATATATATATATATATATATATATAAAATACAAGTAAATCACGTTTTTTACTGCACTGGGCCTTTAACATAAGTCCTTTTATTGTATGAGTCAGTCTCTGCCAATGATCATCTATTTTTGTCTCTCGCAATCACTCTCTAGATCAAGGGTCTGCCTGAGATTGAAGATTGGGTCAAATTTAAGATTGGTTCAAACTATTCCGTACAAACTGTGGAGAAGACTTGGAGTGCACTGCAGAACTTCAAGGAGGGAAATGCTGTATTCTCTTTCCCCAACACTCCGGTGAAGTGTGCAGGAGCACCACAGAAGATCATGTACCTGACCGACGCTTATCTCAGGAAGGTATTTCGATATAAAATGCATCAGATAAACTGTTACAAAAATGTAGATTCAGAATACCTTTTTACATCTGGGTTGACTTCTGTTCATTAGTGCACATGTAACGGATGTGAAACAGCTAGTTTAGTTAGCGGTGGTGCGCGCTAAATAGCGTTTCAATCGGTGACGTCACTTGCTCTGAGACCTTGAAGTAGTAGTTCCCCTGGCTCTTCAAGGGCCGCGGCTTTTGTGGAGCGATCGGTAACGATGCTTCGTGGGTGTCAGTTGTTGATGTGTGCAGAGGGTCCCTGGTTCGCGCCCGGGTATGGGCGAGGGGACGGTCTAAAGTTATACTGTTACACACACCGTAGCAAAACGTTTTGAAATTGTGTATTTCTTACTGGTACCTAATGAACATAACCCAGCTCTCATCTGTGTCATACCCTTCCTCAATATTATAACAGGTTTATTCTGATCTGATCCCTCTCGAAGACAGGAAAAAGGGCTAAGGCCAACGTTGTGTACAACACATCACTGCCAGTGCTGTTTGGGGTCAAGAAATATGCAGATGCATTGTGGGAGATTGTGAAGAGTCGCGACATCCAGGTGAATCTCAGACAAAATCTCATCGAGGTCCGGGCCGACAAGCAGGAAGCTGTGTTTGAAAACCTCGACAATCCTGGAGAAACCAAAGTGTTTGAGGTAATTTGCTAATCGAAAACACAGAATGTAGCCGAGGGGTTTGTTCACAGATTTCTAACATATTATTTAAGTTGACATAGAAAACTGATGCTAAGTAACGTAGTATGCAGATGTAGTCATAGTTATTGTAGCATTCATTGTAATTGTAGCATTCATAGTTATTGTAGCATTCACTATCTCAGTGGTCTTGTGGTTGGTGTTTCTCCCCAAAGATAAGAAGATTGGGAATTCGATCCCTTGTTGAATCATACCAAAGACTCTAAAAAATGGTACCTGATGTCCCTCTGTTTGGCACTCAACATTAAGGAGATAGATTGGGGGTAAGGCCCTGTGATAGACTAGCGTCCTGTCCAGGGGGTATACTGGTACATCAAGCTGACTCGCACTACAGAAACAGGAGATAGACTAGCATCATGTCCAGGGGGTGAACTGGTACATCAAGCTGCCTCACTACATAATTCGGAGATAGGGCAGGAGCCTATGGGTCATTCTGGCTCAGATAAGGCTTACTTGTCTGAAGCTTAACTTACTAACTATCGGAGCATTTGCTGGGCAACAACAAGACAGTAATAGTTTGATTTGTTTGTGCTAATTTTCAGTCAGGGAATCAAGCTTTTCTTTCTTTTTCAGTATGAGATGCTTCACGTCACTCCTCCGATGGGACCCAACCCGGTGGTTAAAGGATCCTTATTGGCTGATGAGGCTGGCTGGCTGGACGTCAACAAAGAGACCCTTCAACATAACAAGTATCCCAACGTGTTCGGGATTGGAGACTGCACCAACCTGCCGACATCCAAAACAGCTGCTGCCGTGGGTAAAGTCGTTTTTGTTTTTTCTGTTTTGCCACGTGTAAAAAAAAAAATTATAATACCACAACTAAACACCAGGGGAAACGGCCCTTGCAAAACTTTTGCTGTGGTATTTACCTGCGAGGTTGAAAACCTATACCTACATGTCCTACGTTTGTTGTTGAGCATCAGTAAGAATATGGTGTGTTTTATTTCCAGCTGCCCAGTCTAGTATTCTGGACAGAACCATTTCAAAAGTGTTGAAGAATGAAAAGCCGGATAGTAAGGTACGTTACCTTACATAACACTAATTACACTTAACCTACTATTAGTATTTTTAGAATCTTCAAGATAACACAGGATATGTCCCAAAAGACACACTATATAGTGCACTACTTATGACCAGGGCTCTGGTCAAAAGTAGTGCACTATGGTTTGAATAGGGTACCTTTTGGGATGTATCCACATGATTATAAACTGGGTGGTTTGAGCCCAGAATGCTGATTGGTTGACAGTCGTGGTATATCTGACCGCAAACCACGGGTATGACAAAACATTTATTTTTACTGCTCTAATTACGTTGGTAACTAGTTTATAATAGCAATAAGCCACCTCGGGGGGGGGGGGGGGGGGGGGGGGGGTTGTGGTATATGGCCAATATACCACGGCTAAGGGCTGTATCCAGGCACTCCGCCTAAGAACATCCCTTAGCCGTGGTATATGGCCAATATACCACGGCTAAGGGCTGTATCCAGGCACTCCGCCTAAGAACATCCCTTAGCCGTGGTATATTGGCCATATACCACACCCCCTCATGCCTTATTGCTTAAATATAGCTCTAAGATACTTGTGTTTACAGTATGATGGTTACACATCCTGCCCTTTGGTGACGAACTACAACACCGTCATCCTGGCTGAGTTTGACTATAGTGGGCAGCCATTGGAGACATTCCCTATTGACCAAAGCAAGGAGAGACGGACCATGTACCACATGAAAGCTGACGTGATGCCTCATCTGTACTGGCATGGACTTCTCAAGTAAGTAGCTGTCAAAGATAATTACTGGGTCGTATTCGTAAGGCAGAAAGTGTGGAAGGGGAGGGGGGGGCAGGGGCAAACAGTGATTGATTTACTTAATTTGACCAATAAGAAATGCTCATTTTTATTTTCCATCGCTAAATGTTTTCTGTTGTGTGCCCTAATAAACCCAACCTTTTATGTAGACTGAACAGCGAATACATGTTTTTCAGAGCCTTTTGTTGCTAATATTAGTCCAAACATACATCTGATATTTTTCCCATAGGGGGTTTTGGGGTGGACCAGGACCATACAGGAAAATCATGCACCTTGGGATGAAATAGAAGCGTATACAACCAATTCAGCTGTTTCACTGTTACAATGTAATCAACTGTTTCTCTGATCTTTGATTCCCAGATAGGGTTGCAAAATTCCTGTGACTTTCCCAAAATTCCAAGGATTTCTGGAAAACCTGGTAATTTTTGGGAAAGTTCCTAGAAGGTTACAACACTATTCCCAGACCACTATTTCAATAACCATAATTTCATAATACAATTCAGCAAGGTATTGAAAATACCATTATATTTTTTATATATATATATATATATAACAAATCTAGTACCTCTAGTAATACTGTCAGTGCTTAATTTGATCTAAAACCTCTAGTAATACTGTCAGTGCTTAATTTGAGCCAGATCACCTATTTTCCCGGATCTGGTACCTCTTGCGGCATGATTTATTAATTGTTTCACTGTTCGCACTATAAACATTCTAATAAAAGCTATCACAGTCAAATCAAATTGCCTACTTGTTATTTCTCCCGACCCCCGGAAAAAAACATCAGGTTAAAGCGCGAGGATCCTGTGTAATCATCCTACTGATTCCAGACCTGCTTTCTGATTTGTACTTATAGGTTATGGGTAGGGTCGGTGGGGGGGTAAGTAACTGATCTTGACACAGGTCTTGGTCGTGGTGGTCAGCTAGGGAAGTGGTCTCTACTGTCCGTAGTCATGTAGCCTAGGCTAGTCATCTCCCTACTGAATTTGAAACGTGGGAAAGACACATTTTTAAAATGGATATGAAGAAGCAATGATGATGTTTTTCAAGTAAAAAAATCCAGAGAAAATCAATCCCGAAACGAGCCAGAGAACTGTCAGTGCCGGAAGAGAGGAGTGGGGATAAAACTGACCCTGATGGCGATGCCTTAGCTAGCAGCGCTGCTAACCCTGCCACCTCCACTACCAAGTAGGCCTTCAAATCTCATCACAGACAACATTAGTATTTCAGCTACTTTTCAACTACTTAGCATGTTAGCTAACCCTTCCTCTAACCTTAAAACCTAACTCCTAAACTTAACCCTAACCCTTCGCTTACGTTAGCCACCAAGCTAAAATTCGTAACATATTGTACGTTTTGCAAATTCGTATCATATAATACGAATTGTAAATCGTAACATACCATACGAAATGGGTGATGGACATTCACAAATGAATACATACCATACAAAATGTCACATATCATACTTAAAGGAACATCTCAGATTTACGTACAGAATAATACGAAATGCTCTGAGACCAGGTTGATCCACTGAAGGGAGGCTCAGTTCAAGAACAAGCAAAGGTATAACCAACCCCTGGCTTGTCATGTGAAATTTAAAGCTGGGCTGTACAACATGCAAAAATGTAGTGAGCTTTGGTCTAGAAACGACTGGATGGATTAAATTAACAAAAGATTGGGTGGAATGTACAGTAATGTCCTCTGCCTCCGATGTAAAAACAAAACAAAGCCCTCTGAAAAGTTTTTTTTTTACCATGCCCGAACCAAGGAGCATTTAGTGGAAGCAAGCATTGTAGACGAGGCTAAAGAGGACACCCAAGTTACCGTTAACAGCCTTACAAGGAGGCTAAATATCACAGATACAGGCCCGCTCATGACTTAAGTAAGACATTTACTGACATGGAAAGTCATTGTGGGAGGTTTTGAAAACTAAGGTAGGAAAATATTTTCCTTACTCTGAATATGTGCTTCATGTTATAGGCAGGGGGCCTATATATTCTCATGTGCTCTGCTGCAACCAACATGAAATTAAATTATATTGTGATGTGCGTTCTACTGTTAGTCTTGATAATGATATGAAATATGGTTATTGTAAACTGAGTATGTGTGCGTGCATATGGCAGGACATCTGCAGTGACTTAAAAAAAGAAAAAAAAGCTGTACATTTGTCTTGAAAATTAAGCTAAAAGAAATTGACTTGTGTAAACACCACAGCTACATTTGAGTATGTGGGCATATAGTCTATGCCCCCTCTCGCGCTGAGTGTTCCGGGACCTCCCGATTTTAACAAATTAAGCACTGCATACTGTACGCATCGTTTAAAGTGGCATAAGGAAGGGTTTCTCACCTATAGGTTATGTTTTTTATTTATTTAACTAAGCAAGTCCGTTAAGAACAAATTCTTATTTACAATGACGGCCTACCAAAAGGTCTCCTGCAGGACAGGTGCTGGGATTAAAAATAAATAAAATATAAATATAGGACAAAACACACATCACGACAAGAGAGACAACATGACATAAAGAGACCTAAGATGACAACACAGCATGGTAGCAACACATGAAAACACAGCATGGTAGCAACACAACACAACAACAACATGGTAGCAACACAACATGGTAGCAACACATAGATATGTTTATCTGTATATGATAATGGCTTGTATATAATTAAATGCCTTATGAATGGGAGTAACAGGGATTCTCACAACTCATGAGGATTATTAGGAGAGAATTGACCAGCTTTATACTAACGTGTATTTAAATATGAATTTCCAAAGCCAACATTAGATAGCTAACCCTTCCTCTAACCTTAAATTTACACCTATGATTTTATTACATATGATTGTCCTGCTTTCATTCCTATAGGAAATTATAAATATAAAAGTTGAGTAATTTTAATAAATAACAAATGTATTATTTTTGTTCTATTTTGCTGATAAGCTCCACTGAAGGGCTACTCCTAAACTTCTATAGTATGACGTCCTTCTCTGTTTACAATGACCACACCATACGAGGCATCCACACATACCGGTACTCACTATGCTTAGTAGACTTAGGAAGTATATGAGATCAAACTTTGCTTTCCAAACCTATTTTTGAAAAATTAAATTGTGTGCCAGTAATGCTGAGGTGCGCCTGCGCAGGTCATATGTGTGGCGCAGCGTCAAAGGCAATGCATCTCAGTGGTAGAGGAGTCACTACAGACCTTGGTTCGATTCCAGGCTGTATCACAACCGGTCGTGATTGGGAGTCCCATAGGGTGGCGCACAATTGTATATAATATGTGTGTGTATATATTTATATATAATATATGTGTGTGTATATATTTATATATAACATATGTGTGTGTGTATATATTTATATATAACATATGTGTGTGCATATATTTATATATAATATATGTGTGTATATATAATATATATTTATATAATATATGTGTGTGTGTATATATAATATATATTTATATATAATATGTGTGCGTATATATAATGTATATTTGTGTATATATAATATATGTGTGTGTGTATATATATTTATGTGTATATATAATATATATGTGTGTCTATATATAATATATATTTATATATAATATGTATATATATATATATATATATATATATATATATTTATGTGTATATAATATATATGTGTCTATATATAATATATATTTATGTGTGTATATATAATATATATGTGTGTGTATATATAATATGTGTGTGTGTGAGAATCAATCATCCGGGATTTCTGACGAGTTAGCTAGGATTCGCATTACAGTGGGTACACTCGGTTTACTCCGGTGCAGCAGCCACATATATGCTCCGTATTGAAACACGTGATCCGTCAAACCATATCATGAAAATAATATATCTCTCACAAACCGTTTTACCGCATACTTTTATGACGTTATTCAGTGGTTACTTTTAGCTGCTTTTGCGATGGTGGTGGTACACTGTAAATCTCATGTAATATAATCCACATTCCTAGACATCAAAGTAGCGCTGGAGTCCCGAGTAGCTTTATCGAGTGCACCCTCTCGGGAATTTGTGATGAGGCGGGAAATGGCGTCCGAAGAGCCCGTCGATGGTCTGTGGTTCTGAACACAGCTGGCAGCGATAACGACGGACAGACCTCTCTCTCGGTGGCCGCACCGTTGCGGCTACCAGTGTGGACAGGCAAGCGGCAAGTTTGGTTACGAATTTATTTGCACCATCGGTAAGTAACGTTAATTGTTTATGGCTGTGTCAACATGTTTTTTTTTTTTTTTTTTTTGATTCAAACGATTGCCATATCACCAGTGAGCACCTAGCTAGCCAGCTTGATGTAGCTTTTAAAAATGCTACCAGCTAACGTGACTAGCTAGCTATATCTAGCGACGATACTAGTCATTTAATTTATTAAAACTAATATTAAAACTGCTGACCGATGTTATGCATGTTGTTTGGTTGGCAATCGTGAAATCAAAATGGCTAGCTAGCCTGCTAATCTTAAGTGATGGATACCGTTAGCTAGTCGCCAGACAACTATTCCGTTACTTTAAAAAAATGTTAAATCGTTAGTCCCAATTTTGTTGGCTAGCTTTGCCATCTTACTACCTGTAATACCTGTATCTCGTTTTAGAATGGCCGGAATAAAATAATTGGGGTCGCTAACTGTTTTGGCTAGCTAGCCAAACACTGGTTACATAACAGTTAACTGGCTAATGTAATGTTCATGCTTGTCACTCGCTGTTCACTGGCTTGCTAACAACTGCTAGCTAGATACTAGCTAACCCATTACTAATGTTTGGAGCTATATATATATGTGGTGGCATTTGGTCAAGTCTCATATTTATTTGGTTTAACGTCCTATGTGACTTGTCTTGTGAAAGGGAATTGTCGTCTTGACTAGTTACCTAGGTCTCATACTAGCAACTAGTTAAAAGTTTGCCAACAACTTCAGCTAGAAGGGGAAAAAAAAGCTTTGCAGAACGAACACCGCCCACTTTCCTGGTAGTGTTCATAAAATAACTACAAGTACTGTAGCATAGATCCCACTGTGGATATGTTATTGTGAATTTAAATCTGTATTCTGAAATATTTATACATTATAATTGCAATGACATATAATTATTAGCTTAATTATATAGTTATAATTCTCAATACTCTTTGCAGAACGAACACCGCCCACTTTCCTGGTAGTGTTCATAAAATAACTACAAGTACTGTAGCATAGATCCCACTGTGGATATGTTATTGTGAATTTAAATCTGTATTCTGAAATATTTATACATTATAATTGCAATGACATATAATTATTAGCTTAATTATATAGTTATAATTCTCAATACTCTTTTTATTTTTTTTTAGATATAGTCGTTTTTTGGGGAATACAAATGTCAAGAATATGCCAAACATCCTAACAAAGTAAAAATAAACACATTGTTAGGGCTATAATAAATAAATGTGATGTGGCTGTATTAAAGCTTTGACTTGGCTACATGTCACCTCACTGGTTTCCTGTGTTCTCTTTGTTGTACTTGTAATATATATTGCCCTGTCTGCTTGCTGTGCTGCCACACCAGTCTTCCATGTAACGTGTAGGATGATGAGGTTGAGAGTGCGGAAAGCTTCTCAGCAGACCAGCACCAAACCAAAACCTGGTCCCAAATCCAGCCCCGGCCGTCCAGCCCCAGCCTCGGCCCCCCGCCCAGCCCAGGCCAAGAGGAAACACTGTGAGGTGGAGCCCACTGCTGCGACCAGGAGAGGCCTCAGAATGCAGAAGAATGAGACGGGCCTGTTTTCCACCATCAAGAAGTTCATCAGGGGAAATGCTGTCAAGGTGTGTTTGTGTGAACTGTTTGCAAATGCTCACATTTTGGGTGGCAGGTAGCCTAGTGGTTAGAGCGTTGGGCCAGTAACGGAAAAGTTGCTAGATCGAATCCCTGAGCTGACGAGGTAAATATCTGTCCTTCTGCCCCTGAACAAAGTAGTTAACCCACTGTTCCTAGGCCGTCATTGTACACCGCTCAAAAAAATAAAGGGAACACTTAAACAACACAATGTAACTCCAAGTCAATCACACTTCTGTGAAATCAAACTGTCCACTTAGGAAGCAACACTGATTGACAATAAATTTCACATGCTGTTGTGCAAATGGAATAGACAACAGATGGAAATTATAGGCAATTAGCAAGACACCCCCAATAAAGGAGTGGTTCTGCAGGTGGGGACCACAGACCACTTCTCAGTTCCTATGCTTCCTGGCTGATGTTTTTGTCACTTTTGAATGCTGGCGGTGCTTTCACTCTAGTGGTAGCATGAGACGGAGTCTACAACCCACACAAGTGGCTCAGGTAGTGCAGCTCATCCAGGATGGCACATCAATGCGAGCTGTGGCAAGAAGGTTTGCTGTGTCTGTCAGCGTAGTGTCCAGAGCATGGAGGCGCTACCAGGAGACAGGCCAGTACATCAGGAGACGTGGAGGAGGGCAACAACCCAAGAGCAGGACCCCTACCTCCGCCTTTGTGCAAGGAGGAGCACTGCCAGAGCCCTGCAAAATGACCTCCAGCAGGCCACAAATGTGCGTGTCTGCTCAAACGGTCAGAAACAGACTCCATGAGGGTGGTATGAGGGCCCAACGTCCACAGGTGGGGGTTGTGCTTACAGCCCTACACCGTGCAGGACGTTTTTCATTTGCCAGAGAACACCAAGATTGGCAAATTCGCCACTGGCGCCCTGTGCTCTTCACAGATGAAAGCAGGTTCACACTGAGCACATGTGACGGACATGACAGTCTGGAGACGCCGTGGAGAACGTTCTGCTGCCTGCAACATCCTCCACCATGACCGGTTTGGTGGTGGGTCAGTCATGGTGTTGGGTGGCATTTCTTCTCAGACCCCTTGTGAGACCATATGCTGATGCGGTTGGCCCTGGGTTCCTCCTAATGCATGACAATGCTAGACCTCATGTGTGTCAGCAGTTCCTGCAAGAGGAAAGCATTGATGCTATGGACTGGCCCGCCCGTTCCCCAGACCTGAATCCAATTGAGCACATCTGGGACATCATGTCTCGCTCCATCCACCAACGCCACGTTGCACCACAGACTGTCCAGGAGTTGGCGGATGCTTTAGTCCAGGTCTGGGAGGAGATCCCTCAGGAGACCATCCGCCACCTCATCAGGAGCATGCCCAGGCGTTGTAGGGAGGTCATACAGGCACGTGGAGGCCACACACACTACTGAGCCTCATTTTGACTTGTTTTAAGGACATTACATCAAAGTTGGATCAGCCTGTAGTGTGGTTTTCCACTTTAATTTTGAGTGTGACTCCAAATCCAGACCTCCATGGGTTGATCAATTTGATTTCCATTGATCATTTTTGTGTGATTTTGTTATCAGCACATTCAACTATGTAAAGAAAAAAGTATTTAATAAGAATATTTCATTCATTCAGATCTAGGATGTGTTATTTTAGTGTTCCCTTTATTTTTTTGAGCAGTGTAAATAAGAATTTGTTGTTAATTGACTTGCCTAGTTAAAGGTTAAATATAAAATAAATTGCGGCACATCCCATTTATGTCACGGGATGGATATTTAGCGGTTTTACACGCTTCGTGTTCAAATAATCCAAATGACTTTGTTGAGCTTCACAATCAATTTGAGATACTTTCAAATGATTTGGACATGATGTGGGAAAAATACTAATATCGGTCCCATGACTTGAATGGGATTTGTACCTCAAATGCTAAAACATTAGCATTTAGGAACAGTACCAGTGTAAAAACAAAGGGGGATAAATGTTAATAGTCTGGGTGGCCATTTGATGAATGGTTCAGCAATATTATAGCTTGGCTAGAAGTAGTTAGGTGCCTTTTGGACCTAGACTTGACACTCCGGTACTGCTTGCCGTGCGGTAGCAGAGAGAACATTATGTCACTAGAGTCTTTGACAGTTTCTTTGGGCCTTCCTCTGACACTGCGTGGTGTGTATATACAGTACCAGTCAAAAGTATGGACACACCTACTCATTCAAGGGTTTTTCTTTGTTTTTACTATTTTCAACATAGTAAAGACATCAAAACTATGAAATAGCACATGGAATCATGTAGTAACCAAAAAAGTGTTAAACAAATGAAAATGTTATATTCTTCAAAGCAGCCACCTTTATCTTGATGACAGCTTTGTACACTCTTGCCATTCTCTCAACCAGCTTCACCCGGAATGCTTTTCCAACAGTCTTGAAGGAGTTCCCACACATGCTGAGCACTCGTTGGCTGCTTTTCCTTCACTTTGCCGTCCAACTTATCCCAAACCATCTCAATTGGGTTGAGGTCGGGTGATTGTGATGCCAGGTCATCTGATGCAGCCCCATCACTCTCCTTGGTCAAATAGCCCTTAGACAGCCTGGAGGTGTGTTGGGTCATTGTCCTGTTGAAAAACAAATGATAGTCCCACTAAGTGCAAACCAGATGGGGTGGCTTTTCGCTGCAGAATGGTATGGTAGCCATGCTGGTGAAGTGTGCCTTGAATTCTAAATAAATCACTGAGATCATCCGTTCACCAACTCTGTGTCTCACAAAGACGTGGCCTTCACCTGCAACAGCTTTCAGTGGCTCATAATTTGTAATATATATATATATCACACAAAGGTAACCCACTTCATAACCCAATTGTGAAACAATTTATGTAAACTGTCATTATTTGTTGCTTATTTTCTACTTCTTAGATGCGTATAATCACCTAGCCTGGTGGGAACCAGCCTGATCACAGTGTTCACCATATAATCTCCAGGCTATAACCTAGCCTGGTGGGAACCAGCCTGATCTCTGTGTTCACCATATAATCTCCAGGCTATAACCTAGCCTGGTGGGAACCAGCCTGATCACAGTGTTCACCATATAATCTCCAGGCTATAACCTAGCCTGGTGGGAACCAGCCTGATCACAGTGTTCACCATATAATCTCCAGGCTATAACCTAGCCTGGTGGGAACCAGCCTGATCACTGTGTTCACCATATAATCTCCAGGCTATAACCTAGCCTGGTGGGAACCAGCCTGATCACTGTGTTCACCATATAATCTCCAGGCTATAACCTAGCCTGGTGGGAACCAGCCTGATCACTGTGTTCACCATATAATCTCCAGGCTATAACCTAGCCTGGTGGGAACCAGCCTGATCACTGTGTTCACCATATAATCTCCAGGCTATAACCTAGCCTGGTGGGAACCAGCCTGATCACTGTGTTCACCATATAATCTCCAGGCTATAACCTAGCCTGGTGGGAACCAGCCTGATCACTGTGTTCACCATATAATCTCCAGGCTATAACCTAGCCTGGTGGGAACCAGCCTGATCACTGTGTTCACCATATAATCTCCAGGCTATAACCTAGCCTGGTGGGAACCAGCCTGATCTCTGTGTTCACCATATAATCTCCAGGCTATAACCTAGCCTGGTGGGAACCAGCCTGATCACTGTGTTCACCATATAATCTCCAGGCTATAACCTAGCCTGGTGGGAACCAGCCTGATCTCTGTGTTCACCATATAATCTCCAGGCTATAACCTAGCCTGGTGGGAACCAGCCTGATCACAGTGTTCACCATATAATCTCCAGGCTATAACCTAGCCTGGTGGGAACCAGCCTGATCTCTGTGTTCACCATATAATCTCCAGGCTATAACCTAGCCTGGTGGGAACCAGCCTGATCAGTGTTCACCATATAATCTCCAGGCTATAACCTAGCCTGGTGGGAACCAGCCTGATCACTGTGTTCACCATATAATCTTCAGGCTATAACCTAGCCTGGTGGGAACCAGCCTGATCACTGTGTTCACCATGCTATTTCACTTCACATTTTCTGATCTCTGAAGAGAAATATAAAGGCGAATCCATTGATCAGGTTGGCCCATTATCCACCAGGCTAATCATAACCAGTATTGATCGTGTCTGATCAGTGCTCTGTTTGTGTGTGTGACCGTCCAGTATCTTTGAGGAAGGGCTAGGAGCTGATCTACGCTGCTGTGACCATTTAATGAAACGCTGGTAAAGACTAACTAACTGCCATTGATAATAGAACAGTGACTGTGTTCACAGAAACATGTATGGAGCCAGCACATGGAGACTTGCAAGATGATGTGATGAAGTCCAGACTGACAGACAGGCTTGATACTGATGTCTCTGAATGGAGAGAGGCCTGGCACTCTGTACTGATGTCTCTGAATGGAGAGAGGCCTGGCACTCTGTACTAATGTCTCTGAATGGAGAGAGACCTGGCACTCTGTACTGATGTCTCTGAATGGAGAGAGACCTGGCACTCTGTACTAATGTCTCTGAATGGAGAGAGGCCTGGCACTCTGTACTGATGTCTCTGAATGGAGAGAGGCCTGGCACTCTGTACTGATGTCTCTGAATGGAGAGAGGCCTGGCACTCTGTACTAATGTCTCTGAATGGAGAGAGACCTGGCACTCTGTACTGATGTCTCTGAATGGAGAGAGGCCTGGCACTCTGTACTGATGTCTCTGAATGGAGAGAGGCCTGGCACTCTGTACTGATGTCTCTGAATGGAGAAAGACCTGGCACTCTGTACTAATGTCTCTGAATGGAGAGAGACCTGGCACTCTGTACTGATGTCTCTGAATGGAGAGAGGCCTGGCACTCTGTACTGATGTCTCTGAATGGAGAGAGACCTGGCACTCTGTACTGATGTCTCTGAATGGAGAGAGGCCTGGCACTCTGTACTAATGTCTCTGAATGGAGAGAGACCTGGCACTCTGTACTGATGTCTCTGAATGGAGAGAGGCCTGGCACTCTGTACTGATGTCTCTGAATGGAGAGAGACCTGGCACTCTGTACTAATGTCTCTGAATGGAGAGAGGCCTGGCACTCTGTACTGATGTCTCTGAATGGAGAGAGGCCTGGCACTCTGTACTAATGTCTCTGAATGGAGAGAGGCCTGGCACTCTGTACTAATGTCTCTGAATGGAGAGAGACCTGGCACTCTGTACTGATGTCTCTGAATGGAGAGAGGCCTGGCACTCTGTACTGATGTCTCTGAATGGAGAGAGACCTGGCACTCTGTACTGATGTCTCTGAATGGAGAGAGGCCTGGCACTCTGTACTGATGTCTCTGAATGGAGAGAGACCTGGCACTCTGTACTGATGTCTCTGAATGGAGAGAGACCTGGCACTCTGTACTAATGTCTCTGAATGGAGAGAGGCCTGGCACTCTGTACTGATGTCTCTGAATGGAGAGAGACCTGGCACTGTACTGATGTCTCTGAATGGAGAGAGACCTGGCACTCTGTACTAATGTCTCTGAATGGAGAGAGACCTGGCACTCTGTACTGATGTCTCTGAATGGAGAGAGACCTGGCACTCTGTACTGATGTCTCTGAATGGAGAGAGGCCTGGCACTCTGTACTGATGTCTCTGAATGGAGAGAGACCTGGCACTCTGTACTGATGTCTCTGAATGGAGAGAGGCCTGGCACTCTGTACTGATGTCTCTGAATGGAGAGAGACCTGGCACTCTGTACTGATGTCTCTGAATGGAGAGAGACCTGGCACTCTGTACTAATGTCTCTGAATGGAGAGAGGCCTGGCACTCTGTACTGATGTCTCTGAATGGAGAGAGACCTGGCACTGTACTGATGTCTCTGAATGGAGAGAGACCTGGCACTCTGTACTAATGTCTCTGAATGGAGAGAGACCTGGCACTCTGTACTAATGTCTCTGAATGGAGAGAGACCTGGCACTCTGTACTAATGTCTCTGAATGGAGAGAGGCCTGGCACTCTGTACTAATGTCTCTGAATGGAGAGAGACCTGGCACTCTGTACTGATGTCTCTGAATGGAGACACCCACATCACCCCCCCCCAAGCCAAGTTACATTTGGCTTCTGTTTCTTGAGGAGCGAGCCCCCCCCCCCCAAAAAAAGAGGCCAAAATGTGCAGGTGCAATTCACCTTTTTTAAAGTTAAAATGGCATTTTGATCTTAAAACAGTTGAAGAGGATTAGCATCCTAAATTAAAGCTACAAGTCAGAAGGGTGCCATATTGAATGTTGCTTTCAGCAAGTTGTGACACTAACCACTAGTCCCTCTACTCTGCTTCCTTTCTGTCAGATGGAGCATGACATCCCAGCTAAGAGGAGTCGTGTTGATTGTAAAGTGGACAGCAGCAACCTGATCACGTCTTCTCCTCATCCTCTTAACAAAGCTATCCCCAGGGGCTGCAGGAGAAGCGCTAACAAACCTGGTGAGTCAAGACATTCCTCTGGCATAATTACGCAATGAGGCGCGAGGTGGTGTGGTATATGGCCAATATACCACGGCTAAGGGCTGTTCTTATATCCTGCGTTGCCAAAAAGCAGGTGGATTTTGCAGGTTTCATTGGAAATAGTGAAGTTCCCTTGTTTTCCCCCTCAGATCCAATGACGTTGAACAGTAAGCCCCTGAAGCCCAACGGTAAACTGGAGGTCCCCGTGGAGGTGGCCATCAGCCCTCCTCGCACTACTCTCCTGGGCACCATCTTCTCTCCCGTCTTCAACTTCTTCTCACCTGCAACCAAGACGGGTAACAGAATCTGCCTCAAGTCTCATCATTGTGTCTTGTGTTTTTTTGTTGTTAGTTTTTTTTTCAACCAGGAAGACCAGTCTAAGAGTGTGACTGGTTACAGATTAAGGCTGTTATTGGACTGAAACACATTGACTCAATGAAGTTCCTCCAACGTGCTTTACTGATCCATGACTTGGTGTAATCTGTCTGGGATACCAGCCCCATGGTAAAAAAATGTTTACCGGTCCTAAAGGAATTCTCTTATATACCTCCCTCTTCTCCACGTCGCTCCTGTGTATTCCCCTCGTCCAGCCAGAGGTTTTAAATGTAAAACACATTTGTGGGTTACACACACTTTCTTTTTTTTTCATCCATGTTCACTCTTCTCTCGTCATTGCCTTATTCCTCTCTGTGAACAGGCGTTAACAAGAGAAGATGCAAAGAATTCAAAGAAAATACTTTTTGAGATTAACCCCCTGTGTCTCTCCTGTATCTCCCCGATCCAGCCACTCTTGGGTCTGACTCACCTGGGCAGGTGCTGGAGGCTGAGGAGATTGTGGAGGAAATGTCGACCAGTACCCCCACATCTACAGAAGGCGTCGTCCTGTCTCCTGTTGCTCCAGTACCACCACCACCGGCTCCTCTGGCTACACCAGAACCACCTGTGGAGGAAGGGGAGATGGTTACAGAAACAGATACGCCCCTTCTAACAGGTAACCGTGGCGATACGCCCCTTCTAACAGGCCACCGTGGCGATACGCCCCTTCTAACAGGCCACCGTGGCGGTACGCCCCTTCTAACAGGCCACCGTGGCGGTACGCCCCTTCTAACAGGCCACCGTGGCGGTACGCCCCTTCTAACAGGCCACCGTGGCGGTACGCCCCTTCTAACAGGCCACCGTGGCGATTAGTAATCTGGAATATTCAGTGGAATTTTTTACATGCTATGTTGAAATAACCGGGGTGAAAGGTAGATGCGAATAAATAAAACCTGTGGATTTCTGTTTATAAATATGTCATCCAGCTCCGGTATGCACCCCAGTCAGCTGTTACCCCCACGCCCCTCCCACGGCCCCTGCAGACGGCACCTACGAGGAGGACTGGGAAGTCTTTGATCCGTGAGTACCTCTTAGTTTATTTACCAATCAAACAACGTTTTAAGTGCCCCCCTCTTTTTTAAATGTCTGTGGAATAATAAGTAGTAGAAATAGGTTGCCCATCTGCGTGTCGTCATCACCATCAAACCAACTGTGTGTGTGTGCAAATGGTTTTTTTTTATTTTTTTTTTTACTTGAACCAACTAATATCTTCTGTGCCTGCTCTGCTTTCAGGTACTTCTTCATCAAGCATGTGCCTCCGTTGACAGAGGAGCAGATCGCCAGGAAACCAGCACTGCCTCTCAAAACACGCAGCACACCAGAGTTCTCCCTGGTCCTAGATTTGGTGAGTAGCACTTTTTAAAAATATTTGAGTCATTAGCAGAACCTCTTGTCTAGCCTGGGTGCTGGTGAGTTTCTGCTCTCTTTTAATATAGCCTGGGTGCCAGTCTACGACAATTGCTTTCCCATTGGAGCGCTACGATTGGTTTCTCAAAATTCTGGGGCTAAGCAAAGGTTAAATTTGGCTTGACAATTGGAGTAGGCAGAAGAAGCACAAACCAATCTGCGACTAGGCTAGCTCTCATCTACAGCGTCCCGTGCATTCAACTAAAGAAGGTTGAACAGCCGCTAACCAGAAGGTGTACTGTTTGTGTCTTCATCAGGACGAGACGTTGGTGCACTGTAGTCTGAATGAGTTGGATGACGCAGCCCTGACCTTCCCTGTCCTGTTCCAAGACGTCATCTACCAGGTACAGGCTGTGATACTATAGAAATCCACAGGTGTTAAGTGATTGTCAATGGGCTTTTTCTCAATTCTTCTTTCCTTGTGTCCTCTCTCTCTCCTCGCTTTATTCTCAAACCACATTGTAAGAGAATATCCAAGGGCTTTTTTCCCATGGATTACTTCTATGCGTTTTGAGAAGGAGGGGGGAGGGGGGACATGAGGAATCAAGGTAAGACAAATCGAGAAAAAGCATGGGGTTTTATGTGATTTGTCATGTTAAAATGGCCAGCTTCAGTCATCTGATTCTAGTCATGGTTACTTCTAGTCAGGCAGCTCAAATCAAATTTTATTTGTCACATACACATGGTTAGCAGATGTTAATGCGAGTGTAGCGAAATGCTTGTGCTTCTAGTTCCGACAATGCAGTAATAACCAACAAGTAATCTAACAATTCCAAAACTACTGTCTTATACACAGTGTAAGGGGATAAAGAATATGTACATAAGGATATATGAATGAGTGATGGTACAGAGCAGCATAGACAAGATAAAGTAGATGGTATCGAGTACAGTATATACATATGAGATGAGTATGTAAACAAAGTGGCATAGTATAAAGTGGCTAGTGATACATGTATTACATAAGGATACAGTCGATGATATAGAGTACAGTATATACGTATGCATATGAGATGAATAATGTAGGGTAAGTAACATTATATAAGGTAGCATTGTTTAAAGTGGCAGCTTAGTGTCCCATTCAGGCAGCTTAGTGTCCCATTCAGGCAGCTTAGTGTCCCATTCAGGGGACCCCCACTTTTGTTAGTATCTTATTGGTCAAGGTCAGCCAATTACTTATCAGCACATCTCGTTCGGCCTAGATTCCCTGGACTTCAGTTAGTGTTGGACCCTGGGAACACCGTATGGTCAGAAACGTCCCCATCCTAATGAGCACTACCAGCGTTTTCCCTCCGTGGGACTAAATCCATGTCTGTCTGATGTTTAAGTGTACGTGTACATGTTGGGTCCCTCTTTCTTCGCTTGGATGGTCCCCCCCATGCAGGGGTACTTGTCGGTGTCTTCAACATCAAATTACATAAGTGACCTGAGAACCGGAACATCCGTTGTGCCACTGGGGGGGGAGGGATTCCCGAACACCTCCGGTGTGCCACTGGGGGGGCAGGAGGGATTCCCGAACACCTCCGGTGTGCCACTGGGGGGGCAGGAGGGATTCCCGAACACCTCCGGTGTGCCACTGGGGGGGCAGGAGGGATTCCCGAACACCTCCGGTGTGCCACTGGGGGGCAGGAGGGATTCCCGAACACCTCCGGTGTGCCACTGGGGGGGCAGGAGGGATTCCCGAACACCTCCGCTGTGCCACTGGGGGGCAGGAGGGATTCCCGAACACCTCCGCTGTTCCAGCCAAGCGCAACAATTTGAACCATCGTTAATGTCAGTTCTCACTGGACATGATTCTCGGTTATCTGAACCACGAGTGGTCAGATGTATGTGGCTATCTTCCGTTAAACTCCCCTTAACCTGGACATCCGTCTCATCCTTGTTCTGACCGGACATTCTGTAGTGGTTGCTACCGGCAACTAAGGTTTCTTATTACATTGATGGTCCGTTGATTTTTCTACAACCCGACCCCTATTTTTTTCATCATGCAAAACATATCTTTCACTGAACAGGGAACGCTCTTGACATGATATGGTTTCCATATGATTCTTTCTTCTCTGCAGGTGTACGTGCGTTTGAGGCCGTTCTTCAGAGAGTTCCTGGAGCGCATGTCTCAAATTTACGAGGTGAGGTCCTATGTGTTTAATACATAGACATCAGACCACTGTAGACTAGAGTGAAAATTAATTCCTGTCTTGTTCTGTCAATAAAAAAAAAATCCCCCCACCTGTACTATCCTGATCCTACAACAGTTTTATAACCCCAGAACATTCTTGTCCCTTATCAAAAAAAATCGCTGAATTTTGTACGCAAAAGTATGTAGGCTATTCAATCAAATTTGTGTTTTAAAGCCCTTTTTACATCAGCAGATGTCACAAAGTGCTATACAGTCACCCAGCCTAAAACCCCAAACAACCAGCAATGCCTGTGAGAATGTCAAGAGTGTGCAAAGCTGGCATCAAGGGTGGCTACTTTGAAGAATCTCAAATATAAAATATATTTTGATTTGTTTAACACATTCTTGGTTACTACATGATTCCATGTGTGTTATTTCATAGTTTTCATGTTTTTTTTAGTTTATTCTACAATGTAGAAAATAGTGAAAGGGAAAAACCCCTGTCTGTCCTGTCTGTCCTGTCTGTATTTCCACCCCTATTACTGCACTGCCCTTTCCTTTGGACTGTTGATCCTGTCCCGAACTTGACTCCTATTCCCTGACAGATTCCCGCAGGGTCCCGTTCTCGTGTAAACCTCTACTGTAGACTTCACTGGGACAGACAATCAAACAGAACGAAAATATATAGTAAAAATTATTC
This sequence comes from Oncorhynchus mykiss, assembly GCF_013265735.2. Classification (NCBI taxonomy): domain Eukaryota; kingdom Metazoa; phylum Chordata; class Actinopteri; order Salmoniformes; family Salmonidae; genus Oncorhynchus; species Oncorhynchus mykiss. The sequence goes on from NC_050570.1 coordinate 6,912,244, forward strand.
TTATGGGTTTCTTGTTGTTCATAGATCATTCTGTTCACTGCCTCTAAGAAGGTGTATGCAGACAAGCTGCTCAACATCCTGGACCCCAAGAAACAGTTGGTCAGGTCAGTTAAATAAAGTTATTGCTTTTGAATGATTACGAATAACCCGTGTTGAGTTGCACCGTGACCTGTATCCCAAATGGCACAATATTCCCCAAAAGTAGTGCACCTATGTAGGGATTAGGGTGCGTGTATAAAGCTTGCGCTAATGTCCTAACACCCACTTCTACACTTGGCTAATCATTTGGGTTATTCCTCTACCTCTCCTACAGGCATCGTTTGTTTCGTGAGCACTGTGTATGTGTTCAAGGAAACTACATCAAGGACCTAAACATTCTTGGAAGAGATCTTTCAAAAACAATAATAATCGACAATTCACCTCAAGCCTTCGCCTATCAGGTAAGCTTTTACAGTACAGCTACTCATTCTATCCCGCAGGAATCGCATACTTAAATTATATGCCCTCAATATACTAAGTATTTTGGATAAATAGTGAGGGCAAAGTGGCATATACGATTCAAAACGTCATGGTTCTTCATCACAGCTTTCCAATGGGATTCCCATCGAGAGCTGGTTCATGGACAGGAACGATAACGAGCTTCTCAAGCTGGTTCCTTTCCTGGAGAAGCTAGTGGAGATGGTATGTACTCGTTCTGGAGAAGCTAGTGGAGATGGTATGTACTCATTCTGGAGAAGCTAGTGGAGATGGTATGTACTCGTTCTGGAGAAGCTAGTGGAGATGGTATGTACTCGTTCTGGAGAAGCTAGTGGAGATGGTATGTACTCGTTCTGGAGAAGCTAGTGGAGATGGTATGTACTCATTCTGGAGAAGCTAGTGGAGATGGTATGTACTCGTTCTGGAGAAGCTAGTGGAGATGGTATGTACTCATTCTGGAGAAGAGGAAAAATTGTAAAAAATATATATATTTTTTGAATGTGCATCAAACTCAAATGACTTCCTTATGTACTCACTCAAACATTTGCCCTTGTGCCTGTTAGATTGTCTGTATCCGGCTTGCATAAACAGACCGGTTTCTCTTCTTTCTCTTCCTCCACGAACGTCACCTCGGTCATTTGTGTTGCTGTACTATTTTATGCAACCTCTGCTGTCTGTTCTTACACTCCTCCACAGAATGAGGACGTAAGGCCTTACGTCAGAGAACGGTTTCGTCTTCACGATCTCCTTCCTCCAGACTGATTTGTGATTGGTTGACCCAGCAGGCTAACCAATAGAAATATAGAATGTATATTTATATTAGAATGTTCATTCTAATTCTATGGATTAGCCCTGCAGTACTTGGAGAGGGATGCCTTCTTCCCTTCAACACAGCGGAGATGAGGAGAATCAAGTTTAACTGACTCTAATGAGGATGTTGTTTTAAATGGATCTCTGCCTACAACTACAACGTTTTCATTACTGATGAAAATACCAACAAAACACCATTACAGAGGATTTTCTTGTTACAGAAAACAACAAAACACAAATCTTTATAATTCCTGAAGCTATGTACAGTTTGAGTATTTGTATATGTTTTGTATTCTCGAACTAAACTGTTATACTCAAACTAAACTGTACCCCCAGGGTAGAGCAGTCCCCTTGTATTGTAAAAGGCTTCTGCCTAGACGGATGGACCTCTTTGTTTATTCTTGAAAGCAGGGCCGTGTTCGTTAAGGCACAAACGTTTTGCAACTAAGGAAAATAAAGCGTTTCTGATTGGACAAGTCCAGGCAGAACCTCTCCAATTCGGACCGTTTTCTTTGTTTTTGGTGCCTAATGAACAAGAAGACCGTGGCGACTTTCTGGGAGATTGTTTCTCATCTGCAGCTACACTTTTGGACTGAATGTCATGCAGTATTTGAGTGTGAGGACCTGACTGCTCCAGACTCATTTTAACAGGAATGGGCAGTCAAACCTGTATAATATACACACTCGATTACATGTGTACATATGACATATATTTTTCAACTTTTCACTGTGCTTCTGGTTTTAGTATGTGTTCCTCTTTTAACTGACTGCTTCTTTTACTTTTTATTTTTTATTTACGTCTTTGGAAGAAAAAGAAAAAAGGTGATTTTTCTGTTGTCTGCCTGCAATTTTTACATCCCAAATGGCAGCCTATTCTCTATATAGTGCACTGTATGACCACAGTCCTATGGGACCTATTCTCTATATAGTGCACTGTTTGACCACAGTCCTATGGGACCTATTCTCTATATAGTGCACTGTATGACCACAGTCCTATGGGACCTATTCTCTATATAGTGCACTGTTTGACCACAGTCCTATGGGACCTATTCTCTATATAGTGCACTGTTTGACCACAGTCCTATGGGACCTATTCTCTATATAGTGCACTGTATGACCACAGTCCTATGGGACCTATTCTCTATATAGTGCACTGTTTGACCACAGTCCTATGGGACCTATTCTCTATATAGTGCACTGTTTGACCACAGTCCTATGGGACCTATTCTCTATATAGTGCACTGTTTGACCACAGTCCTATGGGACCTATTCTCTATATAGTGCACTGTATGACCACAGTCCTATGGGACCTATTCTCTATATAGTGCACTGTATGACCACAGTCCTATGGGACCTATTCTCTATATAGTGCACTGTTTGACCACAGTCCTATGGGACCTATTCTCTATATAGTGCACTGTATGACCACAGTCCTATGGGACCTATTCTCTATATAGTGCACTGTTTGACCACAGTCCTATGGGACCTATTCTCTATATAGTGCACTGTTTGACCACAGTCCTATGGGACCTATTCTCTATATAGTGCACTGTTTGACCACAGTCCTATGGGACCTATTCTCTATATAGTGCACTGTTTGACCACAGTCCTATGGGACCTATTCTCTATATAGTGCACTGTATGACCACAGTCCTATGGGACCTATTCTCTATATAGTGCACTGTTTGACCACAGTCCTATGGGACCTATTCTCTATATAGTGCACTGTTTGACCACAGTCCTATGGGACCTATTCTCTATATAGTGCACTGTTTGACCACAGTCCTATGGGACCTATTCTCTATATAGTGCACTGTATGACCACAGTCCTATGGGACCTATTCTCTATATAGTGCACTGTTTGACCACAGTCCTATGGGACCTATTCTCTATATAGTGCACTGTTTGACCACAGTCCTATGGGACCTATTCTCTATATAGTGCACTGTTTGACCACAGTCCTATGGGACCTATTCTCTATATAGTGCACTGTTTGACCACAGTCCTATGGGACCTATTCTCTATATAGTGCACTGTTTGACCACAGTCCTATGGGACCTATTCTCTATATAGTGCACTGTTTGACCACAGTCCTATGGGACCTATTCTCTATATAGTGCACTGTTTGACCACAGTCCTATGGGACCTATTCTCTATATAGTGCACTGTTTGACCACAGTCCTATGGGACCTATTCCCTATATAGTGCACTATACAAAAGAATAGGGTGTCATTTGGTATGCATGCTTACTTCCTAGTCTGCTTTTTAGTCCCATTTTAAGTGCAGTTATGTAGTCTCTAACAAGGTGCAGGTTTTAATCTATCTTTTAAGAGGAAATGTTTATGAAATCATCATGATGATGTGTATAGGTCGTAATGTTAATGTAGTATAAGGTTTCACTTGGAAGACCATTCAACAAGCCATAATGATGGCCCAGATATTCATTTAGAAAATGTATCTTTGAGATTTCACCCCTTTTTTTGTTTTTTTGTAAAGATGTTTAAAAATACCCTTAAGATGCTCTGTTTTTTTTAGGGTGTGATGAAGAGTTTATGGAGAAAGGAAGGCTTCGGAGCTCCTGCACTTTTTGTATAAAAAAAAAACAACTTTTAAATGCAGCCCTATGTAAAAAAAATAATTTTTTTGTACACAAGTTATCACCTCAATTGTTATGTCCGGACTATTTTGAAATCGTAGCACCAGCAAAACGGCTAACATTTTGTTTTTATCTTTTAAATCATGTTTTTCATTGCTGTTCTTAGTCGTGGGTGTGTGGAATATCTTATGTATGAGTCTAAAAGTTTGGCCGATAAGACTCCATGTTGTCATTGACCATCTTGGACGGTCACTCCTGTTGTACTCGGTGTTACTCAATGGTGTCCTTGATCATAAATACATTTTTTTATACAATTAATGAAAATGAATGATTTACGTTTTGCTTTTGAACTGCATCAGTATGAGCCAAGACGCATACATTATTTAGCAAGATACTCTTAGTCACACACACACACACACACTAAAAAATATGTGGACACCCCTACAAATTATTGGGATTTGACTATTTCAGCCACACCTGTTGCTGACAGGTGTATACAATTGAGCCGTGCCATGCAATCTCCATAGACAAACATTGGCAGTAGAATGTCCTGTACTGAAAAGCTCAGTGACTTTCAACGTGGCATAGGATTCCACCTTTACAACAAGTCAGTTCGGCAAATTTCTGTCCTGGTCAACTGTAAGTGCTGTGATTGTGAAGTGGAATTGTCTAGGTGCAACAACGGCTCAGCTGTGAAGTGGTAGATCACACACGCTCACAGAACGTCTGTCCTCGGTTGCAACGCTCACTACCGAGTTCCAAATTTTCTCTGGAAGCAAAGTCAGCACCGGAACTGTTCATCGTGTGCTTCAGGAAATACGTTTTTGATGGCTGAGCAGCAGCACACAAACCTAAGATCGCAATGCCAAGCTTCTGCTGGAATGGGTTAAAGCTCCCCGCCATTGGGCTCTGAAGCGGTGGAAACGCGTTCTCTGGAGTGATGAATCACATTCATCTGACAGTCCGACGGAGGAATCTGGGTTTGGTGGATTCCAGGAGAACGCTACCTGCCCCAATGTGTAGTGCCAACTGTAAAGTTTGGAGGAGGAGGAATAATGGTCTGGGGCTGTTTTTCATGGTTCGAGCTAGGCTCCTTAATTCCAGTGAATGGAAATTCTAGACGATTCTGTGCTTCCAATTTTGTGGCAACAGTTTGAGGAATGCCCTTTCCTGTTTCAGCATGACAATGCCCCCGGTGCACAAAACGAGGTCCATACAGAAGAAATGGTTTGTCGAGATCTGTGTGGAAGAACTAGACTGGCCGGCACAGAGCCCTGACCTCAAACCTATCGAACACCTTTGGGATGAATTGAGCCCCCGTGCACAGAGCAACATACCTTTTGGTCATCTTAGTGCAGAAAGTATTCAGACCCCTTGATTTAAAAAACAAAAAACAAATTTACGTTAGACTTTAATGGATTACATTACTTTTATCCCCCCTCATCAGTCTACACACAAGACCCCATAATGACAGAGCAAAAACTGGTATTTAGACATTTTTGCAAATGTATTCAAAAATAAAACAAATTAAATACTTTAAGTAAGTATTCAGACCCTTTGCTATGAGACTCGAAATTGAACCAAGCCATTTGGATGAAGGAATTGTCCGTAGAGCTCAGACAGGATTGTGTCGAGGCACAGATCTGGGGACGGGTACCAAAACATTTCTGCATCATTGAAGGTCTCCAGGAACACAGTGGACTCCATCATTCTTAAATGGAAGAAGTTTGGAACCACCAAGACTCTTTCAAGAGCTGGCCGCCCGGCCAAACTGCGTTTGGGGAAGAAGGGCCTTGGTCAGGGAGGTGACCAAAAATGCAGTGGTCACTGTGACAGAGCTCCAGAGCTCCTCTGTGGAGATGGGAGAACCTTCCAGAAGAACAACCATCTCTGCAGCACTGCACAAATCAGGCCTTTATGGTAGAGTGGCCAGACGGAAGCCGTGCCTTTTAATGAGGAATGGCTTCCATGACAGCCCTCTTGGAGTTTGCCAAAAGGCACCTAAAGGACTCTCGGACCATGAGAAACAAGATTCTCTGGTCTGATGAAGCCAATATTGAACACTTTGGCCTGAATGCCAAGTGTCACGTCTGGAGGAAACCTGGCACCATCCCTACGGTGAAGCATGGTGGTGGCAGCATCATGCTGTGGGGATGTTTTTCAGCAGCAGGGACTGGGAGACTAGTCAGGATCGGGGGAAAGATGAACGGAGCAAATTACAGTAAGATCCTTTTTGAAAACCTGCTTCAGAGCACTCAGATCCTCAGACTGGGGTGAAGGTTCACCTTCCAACAGGACAACAACCCTAAGCACACAGCCAAGACAATGCAGGAGTTGCTTCGGGAAAAGTCAAGGGGGCCTATGCCCTCCCAGGCCCATCCATGGCTGTGCCCGGGTCATGTGAAATCCATAGATTAGGGCCTAATGAATTGACTGATTTCCTTTATATGAACTGAAACAGTCAAATCATTGAAATTGTTGCATTTGTATTTTTATTTGGTGTCAGGGCAAGGTGTCAGAGAGAGTGGCGTCACCGATTGAAACACCATAAATCAGCTCTTCACAGTCCTCAAGTCCAGAACAGACCATGGGAGGCACACAGTACTACATAGAGCCATGACAACATGGAACTCTGTTCCACATCAAGTAACTGAGGCAAGCAGTAAAATTAAAAAATTTCAAAACACCTGATGGAACAGCGGGGACTAGGAAGCAAGACAAACATTGGCACAGACACATGTATACACACACATGATAACATACGCACTATACATATGGATTTAGTACTGTAGACATGTGGTAGTGGTGGAGTAGGGGCCTGAGGGCACACAATGTGTTGTGAAATCTGTGAACGTATTGTAATGTTTTTTTAAATCGTATAAATTCCCTTCATTTTGATGGACCCCAGGAAGAGTAGCTGCTGCTTTGGCATCAGCTAATGGGGATCCATAATAAATACAAACTAGCTAGCCATTTCACACTGGTTACACACACACACCATCAGTGGTGGGAAAAGTATCCAATTGTCATACCTGAGTTAAAGTAAAGATAACTTAATAGAAAATGACTCAAGTAAAAGTAAAAGTCTCCCAGTGAAATACTACTTGAGTAATTGTCTGACATTTTTTACATTTTTTAAATATATATTTTTTTTACGGATAGCCAACACTTAGACGTAATTTACAAATGAAGCATTTGTGTTTAGTGAGTCGCCAGATCAGAGGCAGTAGAGATGACCAGGGATATTCTCTGTTTAGTGAGTCCTCCAGATCAGAGGCAGTAGAGATGACCAGGGATGTTCTCTGTTTAGTGAGTCTGCCAGATCAGAGGCAGTAGAGATGACCAGGGATGTTCTCTGTTTAGTGAGTCCTCCAGATCAGAGGCAGTAGAGATGACCAGGGATGTTCTCTGTTTAGTGAGTCCTCCAGATCAGAAGCAGTAGAGATGACCAGGGATGTTCTCTTGATAAATGTGTGAATTGAGCCATTTTCCTGTCCTGCTAAGCATTCAAAATATAACAAGTACTTTTGGGTGTCAGGGGAAAATGTATGGAGTAAGAAGTATATTCTTTTCTTTAGGAATGTAGTGAAGTAAATGTTGTCAAATATAAAAATAGCAAAGTACAGATACCCCAAAAAAAAACGAATTAAGTGGTACTTTAAAGTATTTTTACATCACTGCACATCATAAAATGTAAATGAACTTGGCCATGCCAACTGGTAATGTGTAGCCTACTACAATATCCTGCTATTCAAAACACTGAACTGAACAAACTACAAGCATCCTCACTTGCAGTGGCAGAAAAAAAGTGCTCAAATCTCATACTTGAGTAAATGTAAAGATACCTTAATAGAAAATGACTCAACTAAAAGTGAAAGTCACCCAGTAAAATACTACTTGAGTAAAAGTCGAAAAGTATTTGGTTTTAAATATACATAAGTATCAAAAGTAAATGTAATTGCTAAAATATACTTAAGTCTAAAAAGGAAACGTGTGAATAATAAAAAACTCCTTATATTAAGCAAACCAGAAGGCACAATTATCTTGTATTTTTATTTATTTATGGATAGCCAGGGTCACACTCCAGCACTCAAGACATAATTTAAAAACAAAGCATGTGTTTAGTGAGTCCGTCAGATCAGAGGCAGAAGGGATGACCAGGGAGGGATGTTCTCTTGATAAGTGTGTGAATTGGACCATTTTCCTGTCAAAATGTAACCATAATTTTTGTGTCAGTGAAAATGTATGGAGTAAAAATGACACCATTTTCTTTAGGAATGTGGTGAAGTAAAAATAAAAGTTGTCAAAAAATATAAATAGTAAAGTACAGATACCACAAAACACTACTTAAGTAGTACTTTAAATTATTTTTACTTAAGTACTTTACACCACTGCTAATTGGTGACAACTATATTCAATGGTCTAAAAATTACTATTTTAATGGATATTCTGAAACTATATAACTGACATTATGTTTTGGCTTGAACGAATGATGCTATGTTGCCACTAAATATGGGAAAGCAATGACTGAAGAATAATAATTAGAGCAGCAATGACTGGAGAATAATAATGGGAGCATGACAGCGCACATCGGTGTGTGCATCATTCTCTCTCGGAACCAAAGAGCCAGTTACCGATTGTACACCCACGGAATTCGTTCTGATCAGATACACAGGCAAATATGGCGGAGGGAGATTCATGGGGTAAGAATCCAATCCACTTGTGTGGGAATGGAGCATTCTTCAAGTTTACCGAAACATTGCCAATTAAAAATACAAGAGATGATAGTTGACATTTGTTACATGTGTATTTTTGTTGTTGTCTTAGATGCTGACACTTTCGATCCGGACGAGCCCGCAATCGGGGCCAAGAAGGCTGTTGTGGCAGACAAATGGGAAGGCGAGGATGAGGATGAGGATATCAAGGTAACGATAGCAGGCTAACGTTAGCTAGCAACCACATACACCGTAGTTGATTTCAAGAGCATCTAATCTAATAATCTAAGCATCCTAAACTAGATCATTACATATGATGATAGCAGTGTTAACTACCTAACAGTGGCTATCTAACCAAAGTTAGCCTAAAGTGACAAGTCAGGAGTAGGACAGACTCGGAAAAAGTGTCCAGAACATTCGGCCTGTCATGCCAAATAGTGTTCCCCCTCTGCGTCACAATGACATTCGAGAAGCTATTCGCTTCCGTTGCCATATCAACGGCGTGATGAGAGAATCCAGGTCTGGGCAACTCCAGTCCTCTAGGGTGGGGCCTGATTGGTGTCACACTTTTGCGCCAGCCCCAGCTAACACACCTAACTCCAATAATTAACTAATCATGATCTTTAGTTTAAAAAAAATGCAATTAGTTTAAATCAGGTGTGTTTGCTAGGGGGGGTGACGCCAATCAGGCCAGAGGACTGGTATTGCCCAGGCCTGAGCTAATGTGTCGAATTTTGGAGAGCATTCCAGCCAAAATGACTTTTATTTTCATCCCTACTATGTAAACAAAGCTTATTTAATGAAAACATTATTTTGAACTACTTTTGGGTACCTTAACATTTCAACAACATTAAAAGTAAACAGTACTTTCGAAATAGCAAAGAACAACAATATAATACCATTATACAGCTATAGACTGAAATAAATAAGTATAGGCTAACATCAACACAAACAATACAATACCATTATACAGGTATAGACTGAAATAAATAAGTATAGGCTAACATCAACACAAACAATACAATACCATTTAGTTGAAAAAACAGAAGTATGAATGACATGTACATAATATGATTGGTGGGATGGTCTTGGCAGAAGTAGGGCATGGGTTTTATCTCAGTTCTGGTGTGTGGGACGGAGGAGAGGTGGATGCTACAGGTTGTTCTGCCGGTCACTTTCCCTCGACAGGCAGCCAGTTTCAGGAGGTGGACTTGAAGAGGGAGATTGTAGTCCAGGCACAGCTGTTCTCTTCCCTCTTGGAGTGTTTACAGTGCTAGTGTATGTAGTGCATCTCACTGTGTCCAGGATGATATGTCGAGCACAGGTCCCTTAGCAGATTACATTATACAACATGACATTAACAGTAGCTGTAGGTAATTGTAATGAAAAGTGGGATCTTGGAGGGTGGTTGATCATGGAGGACATCATGGGGATCCAGGTCTGGGGAAGGGATACGGTAGGTGTCTCAGAGCATGGCAGAACCCCTAGAGGACATCATGGGGATCCAGGTCTGGGGAAGGTAGGTGTCTCAGAGCATGGCAGAACCCCTAGAGATCATCATGGGGATCCAGGTCTGGGGAAGGGATACGGTAGGTGTCTCAGAGCATGGCAGAACCCCTAGAGGACATCATGGGGACCCAGGTCTGGGGAAGGGATACGGTAAGTGTCTCAGAGCATGGCAGAACCCCTAGAGGACATCATGGGGACCCAGACTGGGGAAGGGATACGGTAGGTGTCTCAGAGCATGGCAGAACCCCTAGAGGACATCATGGGGACCCAGGTCTTGGGAAGGGATACGGTAGGTGTCTCAGAGCATGGCAGAACCCCTAGAGGACATCATGGGGACCCAGACTGGGGAAGGGATACGGTAGGTGTCTCAGACTGGGTTGACCTGTTGTCCATAATAAATGACTGGTGTGACCTCGACCCGTCATCCACTAATATATGACTGGTGTGACCTTGACCCATCATCCACTAATATATGACAGGTGTGACCTCGCCCCGTCGTCTATAATAAATGACTGGTGTGACCTCGACCTGTCATCCACTAATATATGACTGGTGTGACCTCGACCCATCATCCACTAATATATGACTGGTGTGACCTCGCCCCGTCATCTATAATAAATGACTGGTGTGACCTTGACCCGTCATCCACTAATATATGACTTATGTGACCTCGACCCGTCATCCACTAATATATGACTGATGTGACCTCGCCCCGTCATCTATAATAAATGACTGGTGTGACCTCGACCCATCATCCACTAATATATGACTGGTGTGACCTCGACCCGTCATCCATAATAAATGACTGGTGTGACCTCGACCCGTCATCCATAATAAATGACTGGTGTGACCTCGACCTGTCGTCCACTAATTTTGTACAAAATATCCCCCAGAAAAGTATTTGTTTACCCAACTTTTTTGAGCATCAGTACTGAAGTTGACATTTTCTATCAACTGTCACAATGCTCAAAACCATGTAAACACCGACTGACTTCAGTTTTACTATGCGTGCATCTCGTACACACGTGTGTTTGCGCATGACCGAAGGCACGTGCTCGAGACTGACGTCAGCAGGTGTTTGCTGATCATTTAACTCTCAGTTTGAATTTCAGCACTCTTAAACATTTGGTTTAACAATTACTTTCCTATGGATATTCTGTCTAAAATTGACCATCCGGAAGGACTAACTGAAAGAGTAAGTTCAAATGTAATTTTATTCAACATTCCTGCTTGTAAGGAACATTTTTACATGATTTTGCAGTCATTCAGTTTCAGACTGCGTTTCAGACTGCGTTTCAGACTGCATTTACCAATGGTGAACAATGAATAAGCTAAATAGTGATGGCTTTGGTTGTAACTAAAAGCTAGATCCATGACTGGGACGCAACATTCTGAAGCATACATCCATTTTTCCCATAAACGTGTGTTCTCTTTGTAGGATAACTGGGATGATGAAGAGGAGGAATTGAAGAACGCAGAAGAGAAAAAAGCAGGTATTTAAACCGCATGACTTGAACCAGTGAGTTCCTATTATAATTATACAAGTTCAAATTTAAGTCACATTATTCTTTTCCGTTTTCTTTTATTTTGTAGCAGAGACAAAACGTTCAGAAAAGAAGAAATTAGCGGAAAAAATCAAAGAAAAAGAAAGTTTACAACGAAAAAAACAACAAGAGTTGAGAAAGAGGGTAAGTGCCTTGCATACTGGGATTTCTGCTTGTCGTTGCTATGGAGCACATGATAGTAGCCACGGTAACCAATCCAGCTACTGCGACTGCTGGTTTGCTTCTCAACATTCAGCAGAAACGTGACCTTTGCTTCCATAAATATTAGCACATTTGGGATGCCTTGATGATTTTAATTGTCTTTATCATTTGGATTGGGTACAAATTATTACACTGTACATCCGGTATTCCCAGAGATCCGGATTTTTGTGTTTTCCAGATTAAACCTCAACCTCCCTAAGGGCTTCACAATGTGTGTGTGTGTATATATAGACTGAGTATACAAAACATTAAGGACACCTGCTCTTTCCATGACACAGACTGACCAGGTGAATCCAGGTGAAAGCTATGATCCCTTATTGATGTCACAGGTTAAAGAAGGATTTTTAAACCTTGACCATTGAGCCATGGATTGTGTGCCATTCAGAGGGTGAATGGGCAAGACAAAATATTTAAGTGCCTTTGAACATGGTATGTTAGTAGGTACCAGGAGCACCGTTTTGTGTCAAGAACTGCAACGCTGCTGGTTGTTTCGTGCTCAACAGTTTCCCATGTGTATCAAGAATCATCGTCCACCACCCAAGGGACGTGCGCAACTTAGTATTAGGAAGTTGTCCTTAATGTTTTGTACACTCAGTGTATAGCCTAAAGTGTCCATGACTGACAAGTCATTGTCTGCTGGATTTGAAAGTATACTATTTCTAATTTATTGCTTGGTAGTTAGAGGAATCTAATGAGACAGAACTCACACCAGAGGAGGAGCTAGCAGAGAAACTACAGGAAGAGAAAAAGGAACTCACACCAGAGGAGGAGCTAGCAGAGAAACTACAGGAAGAGGAAACGGAACTCACACCAGAGGAAGAGCTAGCAGAGAAACTACAGGAAGAGACTGGTCTTCTACTGGCTCAGGATGCTTTTGGTAAGAGATCAGGGCCAGGTTTCCTAAAAGCATCTTAAGGCTAAGTTCATGATTTGAACCATAGATCCTATAGTTCCAATGATGAATTTAGCCTTAAGATGACTTTGGGAAACTGGTCCCAGTATTACAGGAAAAGGAAAAGTTTGGCCTTGTCTCTTTTATATAAAAACCTGTTTGTCTGTGTATATCATATCCCCGAGCTGACAAGGTAGAAATATGTCGTTCTGCCCCTGAACAAGGCAGTTAACCCACTGTTCCTAGGTCGTCATTGAAAATAAGAATTTGTTCTTAACAGTCTTGCATAGTTAAATAAAGGTAAAATAAAAAATCTAATTTCCGTTAGACATCCCAAATATTTTTTTGCACCATTGCTTTTGTCGAATTGACCTGGAACAATGGAAACCTGCCTAGTGTCTGGTGGAAAGCAGATTGAACCTTGTTTTCCTCTAGGATTTTGCCTGTGCTTAGCTCCATTTTTTTAAAAGCATTGTGTTGTATTGGATTTGCCCCAAACGTAAGACTGTGTTCAGGACAAAAAGTTCATTGCATTGACAATATTTTTGCATTATTACTTTAGTGCCTTGTTGCAAACAGGATACATGTTTAGGAATATTTGTATTCTGTACAGGCTTCCTTCTTTTCACTCTGTCAATTAGGTCAGTATTGTGGGGTAACTACAATGTTGTTGATCCATTCTCAGTTTTCTCCTATCACAGCCATTAAACTCTTAACTGTTTTAAAGTCACCATTTGCCTCATGGTGAAATCCCTGAGCAGTTTCCTTCCTCTCTGGCAACTGAGTTAGGAAGGATACCTGTATATTTGTAGTGACACACCATCCAAAGTGTAATACATATTTGTAAACATTTTGAAAAACATGATTTCACTTTGACATTGAGGTATCTGTTTTAAATTCTTGCTGTAACTCAAGAAAATATGGGAAAAGTTAAGGGGTGTGAATACTTTCTGAAGACACTGTATGTATTATAAACATTTTAAAGTTGACAGGTTACACATTCCAGATCCATAAAAAGCTTTACAGGGAATCTGTGATTAAAACCAGCCATTTTTGCTAGAAGTATAAAGTGTTTTTTTTTTTTACATTGTCAACACAAGTTGTCAGTGGAAACTTTTAATATCATAGTGCTGAAATGTAATTTTTTTTCTTCCCAAATCAGGTGTCGTCAACATTGTAAAAGGAATTGACGCTGTAAGCCCCTCTTCTAAAGATGACTTTACAGATTTTGAAAAGTTGCTAAAAGACAAGATAACACCTTTTGAGAGTTCCATACACTATTCCGGTTTCCTAGAGTCCTTGTTTCGAGACCTCTGTCTCTCATGTGAGTATTCATTTTATAATCCATTGTAATAATATAAATTTAGAAATTAACCAATGTTATTAGTCAATCATATCAACGGTCAGTGGTACTGTATTATATGAAATATTTAATTTTTTTAAACTGTGCACCTCTTATGTTACAGTGGAGGTAGAAGACCTAAAAAAGGTCAGCAACTCCCTTACAGTATTACTAAGTGAGAAACAGAAACAGGAAAAGGTAGGTGGTCTTTTCAAATGACAGAAAAGTACACTTTTTTTTGGGCTTGTAATCAGTCTTATCCGGGTCCTGTTCATTAGGCATCAAACAGAAGAAAACGGACTGGAACAGTGAAAGAGCTACTACTCATTTTTCGTTTTTTTTTTTTCTTCCATTGCAAAATGTTTTGTAACGTTTTCTATTGCTTGCCCTAATGAACACGACCCTCATTAAATGTGTATTCCTGTGATATAAGTCGATGCTAATCATCCCGTCTTTATTTCCAACAGCAGCTGAATAAAGGGAAGAAGAAAAAGAAAGGTGTGGTTGCTGCCGGAGGGATGAAGGCCAAGATGAAGGATGACCTAGCGGACTACGGAGAGTTCGATGGAGGTTACGCGCAAGACTACGAGGACTTCATGTGACACCAACCGACTGCTGAGTCTCAAACGGCAACCTGTTCAAGTAGTGCCCTTTTATATTTGGGGACATCCACTGTCCTTCCCATTCCCTCTCAGCTCTGCTCGATTCATCCACCTCGGAGCATGACCTATGACCTATCCTACTGCCCAAAGCCATCCAATGAAAACCACCCTTGTGTTGCCCGCTGCACACAAAGAAGATTCTGAAAGAAGTGTTGAATGGTTTGACGAAGAACACGAACATCTGATCTCGATATGTTTTTTTTTTTCTCCTCGTTAGGATTCCTTCGACGATTCCTCGAAACTGATCAATAAGACAAGAAACTGATCCTTGAGTTCTCTTCACTGTAAGAATGTTCCAAAATATTTTACCAGCATAACTTCGTTTTTTTCCAAATCTACAATGAATTCAATTTTATCTTTTAAAATAAACGTGTCAACAAAATGAATTGTTACTGTTTGACGACTGAAAGTAGAAGGAAAATAAATGTGGTATTCTATGCAAATGAGATTGACTATATTTGTCTCCACTATCGTTCAATATTATATGTATTTTAATGGCTACTGGCGTTCCATAATATGAGCTAAAAAAAAATTATTGTGAAGAATGTAGGTCTTCAAATGTCAGTTTGCTTATCCCATATTCCACTATATTTATCCTTGAGTAGAGATCACATCGACTGCGTTTACACCGTCAGCCCAATTCTGATATTTGTTTGAATTAATTGGTCTTTTGAGCAAATCAGAACAGATTTGATGTGAAAATATCTGATGTGATTGGTCAAAAGACCAATTTGGTGGGAAAACATCAGAATTGGGCTGCCTGTGTAAATGCAACAATGGTATTTGCAGGAGAAAATGTCCAAATAAGACCTGGAGCATAAAGTCACTTGAGAAAAGCCACATTGCTATGAAAATGTTGGGTACACACTCAGGAATATGTTTGCGTACTTACAGTGCATTCGGAAAGTATTCAGACCCCTTGACTTTCTCCACATTTTTCACATCAACACCATTATCCCAGAAACCTTAGACCCACTCCAATTTGCATACCGCCCCAACAGATCCACAGATGATACAATCTCTATTGCACTCCACACTGCCCTTTCCCACCTGGACAAAAGGAACACTTATGTGAGAATGCTATTCATTGGCTACAGCTCAGCGTTCAACACCATAGTACCCTCAAAGCTTATCACTAAGCTAAGGATCCTGGGACTAAACACCTCCCTCTGCAACTGGATCCTGGACTTCCTGACGGGCCGCCCCCAGGTGGTGAGGGTAGGTAGCAACACATCTGCCACGCTGATCCTCAACACTGGAGCTCCCCAGGGGTGCGTGCTCAGTCCCCTCCTGTACTCCCTGTTCACCCAAGACTGCATGGCTAGGCACGACTCCAACACCATCATTAAGTTTGCAGACAACACAACAATGGTAGGCCTGATCACCGACAACGACGAGGCAGCCTATAGGGAGGAGGTCAGAGACCTGGCTGTGTGGTGCCAGGACAACAACCTATCCCTCAACGTAACCAAGACTAAGAAGATGATTGTGGACTACAGGAAAAGGAGGACCGAGCACGCCCCCATTCTCATCAACGAGGCTGTAGTGGAGCAGGTTGAGAGCTTCAAGTTCCTTGGTGTCCACATCAACAACAAATTAGAATGGTCCAAACACACCAAGACAGTTGTGAAGAGGGCACGACAAAGCCTATTCTCCCCCAGGAAACTAAAAAGATTTGGCATGGGTCCTGAGATCCTCAAAAGGTTCGACAGCTGCACCATCGAGAGCACTGGTTGCATCACTGCCTGGTACGGCAATTGCTCTGCCTCTGACCGCAAGGCACTTCAGAGGGTAGTGCGTACGGCCCAGTACATCACTGGGGCTAAGCTGCCTGCCATCCAGGACCTCTAAACCAGGCAGTGTCAGAGGAAGGCCCTAAACATTGTCAAAGACCTCAGCCACCCCAGTCATAGACTGTTCTCTGTACTACTGCATGGCAAGTGGTACCGGAGTGCCAAGTCTAGGACAAAAAGGCTTCTCAACAGTTTTTACCCCCAAGCCATAAGACTCCTGAACAGGTAATCAAATGGGTACCCGGTTTATTTGCATTGTGTGCCCCCCAACCCCTCTTTTACGCTGCTGCTACTCTCTGTTTATCTTATATGCATAGTCACTTTAACTATACATTCATGTACATACTACCTCAATTGGGCCGACCAACCAGTGCTCCCGCACATTGGCTAACCGGACTATCTGCATTGTGTCCCACCACCCAGCAACCCCTCTTTTTACGCTACTGCTACTCTCTGTTCATCATATATACATAGTCACTTTAACCATATCTATATGTACATACTACCTCAATCAGCCTGACTAGCCGGTGTCTGTATGTGGCCTCGCTACTTTTATAGCCTAGTCTTTTGGCTGTTGTTTTATTTCTTTACCTACCTATTGTTCACCTTTTTTGCACTATTGGTTAGAGGCTGTAAGTAAGCATTTCACTGTAAGGTCTACTACACCTGTTGTATTCAGCATTTCACTGTTAGGTCTACTACACCTGTTGTATTCAGCATTTCACTGTTAGGTCTACTACACCTGTTGTATTCAGCATTTCACTGTTAGGTCTACTACACCTGTTGTATTCGGCATTTCACTGTGAGGTCTACTACACCTGTTGTATTCGGCATTTCACTGTGAGGTCTACTACACCTGTTGTATTCAGCATTTCACTGTTAGGTCTACTACACCTGTTGTATTCATCATTTCACTGTAAGGTCTAACACACCTGTTGTATTCAGCATTTCACTGTTAGGTCTACTACACCTGTTGTATTCATCATTTCACTGTAAGGTCTACTACACCTGTTGTATTCAGCATTTCACTGTAAGGTCTACTACACCTGTTGTATTCAGCATTTCACTGTAAGGTCTACTACACCTGTTGTATTCAGCATTTCACTGTAAGGTCTACTACACCTGTTGTATTCAGCATTTCACTGTAAGGTCTACTACACCTGTTGTATTCATCATTTCACTGTAAGGTCTAACACACCTGTTGTATTCAGCATTTCACTGTAAGGTCTACTACACCTGTTGTATTCAGCATTTCACTGTAAGGTCTACTACACCTGTTGTATTCAGCATTTCACTGTAAGGTCTACTACACCTGTTGTATTCAGCATTTCACTGTAAGGTCTACTACACCTGTTGTATTCAGCATTTCACTGTAAGGTCTACTACACCTGTTGTATTCAGCATTTCACTGTTAGGTCTACTACACCTGTTGTATTCAGCATTTCACTGTAAGGTCTTACACCTGTTGTATTCAGCATTTCACTGTTAGGTCTACTACACCTGTTGTATTCGGCATTTCACTGTAAGGTCTACTACACCTGTTGTGTTCAGCATTTCACTGTAAGGTCTACTACACCTGTTGTATTCGGCATTTCACTGTAAGGTCTACTACACCTGTTGTATTCGGCATTTCACTGTAAGGTCTACTACACCTGTTGTATTCGGCATTTCACTGTGAGGTCTACTACACCTGTTGTATTCAGCATTTCACTGTAAGGTCTACTACACCTGTTGTATTCGGCATTTCACTGTTAGGTCTACTACACCTGTTGTATTCAGCATTTCACTGTTAGGTCTACTACACCTGTTGTATTCGGCATTTCACTGTAAGGTCTACTACACCTGTTGTATTCAGCATTTCACTGTAAGGTCTACTACACCTGTTGTATTCAGCATTTCACTGTGAGGTCTACTACACCTGTTGTATTCAGCATTTCACTGTAAGGTCTACTACACCTGTTGTATTCAGCATTTCACTGTGAGGTCTACTACACCTGTTGTATTCAGCATTTCACTGTAAGGTCTACTACACCTGTTGTATTCAGCATTTCACTGTAAGGTCTACTACACCTGTTGTATTCAGCATTTCACTGTGAGGTCTACTACACCTGTTGTATTCAGCATTTCACTGTAAGGTCTTACACCTGTTGTATTCGGCATTTCACTGTAAGGTCTACTACACCTGTTGTATTCAGCATTTCACTGTAAGGTCTACTACACCTGTTGTATTCGGCGCACGTGACAAATAAACTTTGATTTGTACTGTAATATTCATTATTTTCTGTATTGGTATTGGACATAGGAGCATTGTATTAGACTGAAGTGTTTTTTTTTTTTTTCATGCCCCCAAATTTCAAGAAATGAACTGTTACAATTATTCCTGAGGAATTGTAATTTTATTTTGTGGGTTGATCTGCTAATTGTGCACAGAGTGTAATGGGAAGAGTCTGGCGAACGAGTTTCTAACTACATTACGTTAATAAACCGTTTCATTCCGTTGAAGTGAGGGACTTCATCTCCATCAGACTTCTGCTAATTGTGCACAGAGTGTAATGGGAAGAGTCTGGCGAACGAGTTTCTAACTACATTACGTTAATAAACCGTTTCATTCCGTTGACGTGAGAGACTTCATCTCCATCATACTTTTCCTTTAACTTGCTTCTGCCATAATAGTTCTCAGCTGTTGATATTTCATCATTCTCGCAGCAGAGCGGCCCGTTGATTGATGTCAGGTCAAGGGTCTGACCTCAGAGACGTCGTGTACATACATATTCGTTTTAAGGCACACGACTCGCTAGACGTTTATTGCGGAGGCCTCCAGACTTCTAGAAAGCACAGAGGGTTGTTCAGATAACCTGCCAATGTCTAATCTTGTCCTTTTGGCCTTGTGAGAAGGTGGACTATCTGATCCCACTGAATTGCCCCATTTGGTTGTCGTCATGTGTCCTGTATTACAAAGGTTCTTTGTAAGAGTCTCGTACAGCAGACCTGGATCAAGCTAATCTACTACAAAAACCACTGCGAAAGAAAGATTTATTTGGAATGAACAAACAACAACGAAGGAGATGGTGAAGATAAGGGGGTTGATGGATAACACACACTACACACACACACACACGCGCACACACGCACTATACACACACATTCACTACACACAGCAACCTTACTGTAAACCCCCCCCCCCTCCATTCATTGGCTGCTACTGGGGGTGGAGAGTTGGTGCCTTGTAAACTGCCTAGGTGTTGCCAATGACGACCAGCATAAAAGATCCTCACCAAGTCCTCTCACCTCATACGCGACACCGCCAGAATGGTCATCCGTCATTGTCATACACAGATGTGGCTGTTGGTAGTAGCAGTAGCAGTATCACTGGGGGTGTCAGGGTCAGAGACCTCACACCGATCCGAGGCCCAGTCCCAGACCCTCCAGGCCCTCCACTGTCCGCCCTGTGAGAGGATCCACTGCACCCACCGCCGGGCCCTGAAGCTCCAGTGTAAAGGTGGCCTGACCACGGGGGTCTGTGGCTGCTGCCCAGCCTGTGCCAGGACGGCTGGGGAGAGTTGTGGTGGGACCTGGGACTACCTGGGCAAGTGTGACGAGGGGCTGGTGTGTGTCTACCAGGAGTCTGTCTCGGCTGCTGAGGGAATACCAGACGTAGAGGAACGTAAAGGTATCTGTAAAGCAGGTAGGATACACTGACGGACAACGCCATGTCATTCAATGCACTTCTCTCATGGTGATCACATCTGTGCTGGACAATTTGATCACTATAAGTGGTTGAGCACTAAAACCATGTTCACTGTGAGCAGAGTGCACTGTCGCGAAATCGAGGAGAATATCCCTGGACCCAGATGATGGGAACTGCAGGCATTCTAATACTTTACTACAGGGGTGCGACGTTCACTGGGGACAGGGACAGGGACGGACATGTCTGAAATGAGATTTTGTCGTCCCCCCCCCCCCCCCCCCCCCCCCCCCACACACACACAGTTTTGTAATAGGAATGTGATACAAAATGAGGCAAGGTGTGCTTTAGAACAATGGGGAGGCCTCTGATTGGTCGGCTAGGCTATTTGGAGTGTTAATCCGACTGGATGGATGAAAAAAATATTATATATATATATATATATATATTTATGTGTCCCCCAAACTTCTAAAAACAAAGTTTCGCCCCTGCTTTACGATACACGATGCATGATAAAAATCTAATTGGTTTTGAATGAAAAGCGCTGCAACTGTGCTTCTGAATCACGGTCTGCTGCTCGTCCATGGTCGTGTAATGAATCTTTAAATGATACGACGTTCATTCCATACCTGAGATGTAATCAATTGAGCTGTGGAGACGTACGCACCAGAAATTGGCACCAACGAGGCTATTCTTATTTACGAGCTGTGAAATGCGATAGTGTCTGTCGGTGAAGGAATCCTTTGAATCAAAGATACTTTCTCCTGTTAACAGTTGACACATAATTACACCTGTTATCTAGACGCATGGTGAAATTAATGGTCCTCTACCTGTTGTCTAATCTCATGCTGATATTTATGGTCCTATCTGTTACTATCGTCTGTATAGTTAAGGATTCAATTGTTGTAGATTCTCATATTTAATATATCCGACATCACAGAGAGATAGCAAAATCTGACCACTACAGACAGCTCTATATAGGATGGATGCTCATTGTGGTCCCCTTCATTGTTTTATACACTATTACTAGTAGTAGTTTTACAAGTTTTACATTAATAGTAATGTATGGTTTAGGTTATATGACATGAATAGTAATATATGGTTTAGATTATATGACATGAATAGTAATGTATGGTTTATGTTATATGGTTTAGGTTATATAACATGAATAGTAATGTATGGTTTAGGTAATATGGTTTAGGTTATATAACATGAATAGTAATGTATGGTTTAGGTTATATAACATGAATAGTAATGTATGGTTTAGGTTATATAACATGAATAGTAATGTATGGTTTAGGTTATATGACATTAATAATAATGTATGGTTTAGATAATATAACATGAATAGTAATGTATGGTTTAGGTTATATAACATGAATAGTAATGTATGGTTTAGATAATATGGTTTAGGTTATATAACATGAATAGTAATGTATGGTTTAGGTAATATGACATGAATAGTAATGTATGGTTTAGGTCGTATGGTTTAGCTTGTATGGTTTAGGTTGTATGGTTTAAGTTGTATGGTTTAGGTTATATGACATGAATAGTAATGTATGGTTTAGGTTATATAACATGAATAGTAATGTATGGTTTAGGTTGTATGGTTTAGGTTGTATGGTTTAGGTTATATGGTTTAGGTTATATGACATGAATAGTAATGTATGCTTTATGTTATATGGTTTAGGTTATATAACATGAATAGTAATGTATGGTTTATGTTATATGGTTTAGGTTATATGACATTAATAATAATGTATGGTTTATGTTATATGGTTTAGGTTATATGGTTTAGGTTATATAACATGAATAGTAATGTATGGTTTAGGTTATATGACATGAATAATAATGTATGGTTTAGATAATATGACATGAATAATAATGTATGGTTTAGATTATATGACATGAATAGTAATGTATGGTTTATGTTATATGGTTTAGGTTGTATGGTTTAGGTTGTATGACATGAATAGTAATGTATGGTTTAGGTCGTATGGTTTAGGTCGTATGGTTTAGGTTATATGGTTTAGGTTATATGGTTTAGGTTGTATGGTTTAGGTCGTATGGTTTAGGTCGTATGGTTTAGGTTATATGGTTTAGGTTATATGGTTTAGGTTGTATGGTTTAGGTTGTATGGTTTAGGTTGTATGACATGAATAATAATGTATGGTTTAGGTCGTATGGTTTAGGTTGTATGACATGAATAATAATGTATGGTTTAGGTTATATGGTTTAGGTTGTATGGTTTAGGTTGTATGGTTTAGGTTATATGGTTTAGGTTGTATGGTTTAGGTTATATGGTTTAGGTTGTATGGTTTATGTTATATGGTTTAGGTTGTATGGTTTAGGTTGTATGGTTTATGTTATATGGTTTAGGTTGTATGGTTTAGGTTGTATGGTTTAGGTTGTATGGTTTAGGTTGTATGGTTTAGGTTGTATGGTTTAGGTTGTATGGTTTAGGTTATATGGTTTAGGTCGTATGGTTTAGGTTATATGGTTTAGGTTGTATGGTTTAGGTTGTATGGTTTAGGTTGTATGGTTTAGGTTGTATGGTTTAGGTTGTATGGTTTATGTTATATGGTTTAGGTTGTATGGTTTATGTTATATGGTTTAGGTTGTATGGTTTAGGTTGTATGGTTTAGGTTGTATGGTTTAGGTTGTATGGTTTAGGTTGTATGGTTTATGTTATATGGTTTAGGTTATATGGTTTAGGTTGTATGGTTTAGGTCGTATGGTTTAGGTTGTATGGTTTAGGTCGTATGGTTTAGGTTGTATGGTTTAGGTTGTATGGTTTAGGTTATATGGTTTAGATTGTATGGTTTAGGTTGTATGGTTTAGGTTGTATGGTTTAGGTTGTATGGTTTAGGTCGTATGGTTTAGGTTGTATGGTTTAGGTTGTATGGTTTAGGTTATATGGTTTAGGTCGTATGGTTTAGGTCGTATGGTTTAGGTTGTATGGTTTAGGTTGTATGGTTTAGGTTGTATGGTTTAGGTTGTATGGTTTAGGTTGTATGGTTTAGGTCGTATGGTTTAGGTTGTATGGTTTAGGTTGTATGGTTTAGATTGTATGGTTTAGGTTGTATGGTTTAGGTTGTATGGTTTAGATTGTATGGTTTAGGTTGTATGGTTTAGGTCGTATGGTTTAGGTTGTATGGTTTAGGTTGTATGGTTTAGATTGTATGGTTTAGGTTGTATGGTTTAGGTTGTATGGTTTAGGTTGTATGGTTTAGGTCGTATGGTTTAGGTTGTATGGTTTAGGTTGTATGGTTTAGGTTGTATGGTTTAGGTCGTATGGTTTAGGTTGTATGGTTTAGGTTGTATGGTTTAGGTTATATGGTTTAGATTATATGACATGAATAATAATGTATGGTTTATGTTATATGGTTTAGGTTGTATGGTTTAGGTTGTATGGTTTAGGTTATATGGTTTAGATTATATGACATGAATAATAATGTATGGTTTAGGTTATATGGTTTAGGTTATATGGTTTAGGTTGTATGGTTTAGGTTGTATGGTTTAGGTTATATGGTTTAGATTATATGACATGAATAATAATGTATGGTTTAGGTTATATGGTTTAGGTTGTATGGTTTAGGTTGTATGGTTTAGGTCGTATGGTTTAGGTTATATGGTTTAGGTTGTATGGTTTAGGTTGTATGGTTTAGGTCGTATGGTTTAGGTTATATGGTTTAGATTATATGACATGAATAATAATGTATGGTTTAGGTTGTATGGTTTAGGTTATATGGTTTAGATTATATGACATGAATAATAATGTATGGTTTAGGTTATATGGTTTAGGTTGTATGGTTTAGGTTATATGGTTTAGGTTGTATGGTTTAGGTTGTATGGTTTAGGTTGTATGGTTTAGGTTGTATGGTTTAGGTTGTATGGTTTAGGTCGTATGGTTTAGGTTGTATGGTTTATGTTATATGGTTTAGGTTGTATGGTTTAGGTTGTATGGTTTAGGTCGTATGGTTTAGGTCGTATGGTTTAGGTTGTATGGTTTAGGTTGTATGGTTTAGGTTGTATGGTTTAGGTCGTATGGTTTAGGTTGTATGGTTTAGGTGGTATGGTTTAGGTTGTATGGTTTAGGTCGTATGGTTTAGGTCGTATGGTTTAGGTCGTATGGTTTAGGTTGTATGGTTTAGGTTATATGGTTTAGGTTATATGGTTTAGGTTGTATGGTTTAGGTTGTATGGTTTAGGTTGTATGGTTTAGGTTGTATGGTTTAGGTTGTATGGTTTAGGTCGTATGGTTTAGGTCGTATGGTTTAGGTTGTATGGTTTAGGTTGTATGGTTTAGGTTGTATGGTTTAGGTCGTATGGTTTAGGTTGTATGGTTTAGGTGGTATGGTTTAGGTTGTATGGTTTAGGTCGTATGGTTTAGGTCGTATGGTTTAGGTCGTATGGTTTAGGTCGTTTACCGTCCTTTGTCTCATAAGCAGTTTTTTTCTTGGCAGTGCTGGAGACCCTGGATGTGGAGTCCTGTCGCCCAGAATGCACCTGGGAGTACTGTCAGGCCAATCCTAATGAGGTGTGCTCTGCCAGGTGGGTGAATATATCTGGACCGGGACATCTCAGTCCAAACCCGCAGTCCATTCCCTCTCTCCCTCTCTCCCTCCCCTCAGTTTCTACCTGTTTTCCTGGCCTGAAAAT